>NC_059108.1:56961685-57261685 GCF_020740685.1 Jaculus jaculus | reverse complement strand
ATAAGAAAACAAAGATGGATTCATTAGTCATTCTGTAATATGTCTTCAGTGGAAACTTAAATTGGCACTTATTAAAGTATTCGGACGAAAGCTTCTAAACAAAATGATAAACTCATGATAATGTCTAATAACAACAACAACAAAATAAAGCCAGTAGAAAAGAAATGCATTTACAATTGCTTCATGGAATAGTTCTTTAGACTTATAAATTAGAAAAAGGTAAGATGTTTGTTAATGTTCAACCCTACAAGTCTCTAATCTTGATCAAATTGTTTAAGTACATATGCATTAATTCATATTATAGATCTGTAGTGGTTTGATTCAGGTGTTCCCCATAAACTTAGGTATCCTGAATGCTAGGCTCCTAGCTGATGGAGATTTGGGAATTAACACCTCCAGGAGGCAGATTATTGTTGGGGGTGGGCTTATGGGTGTTATAGCCAACTCCCTCTTGCTAGTGTTTGGCACACTCTCCTGTTGCTATTGTCCACCTTATTTTACCCAGGGGGTGATGTTCAAGCTCTACTCATTCCATTGTTTTTCCTTGCCATCATGGAACTGCCCATTGAGTCTGTAAGCCAAAATAAACTCCCTTTTTTTTTTTTTTTTTCTCTACCAATAGATGCTCTTGGTTGGATTATTTCTGACAGCAATGTGAATCTGACTGGTACTGAGAATAAGGTCATTTGCTGTTAGACACCTGACTGTGTGGCTTTGGCCTTTTGGAGCTGATTTTCAAGAGGAATGTAGAAGGATTTTAAACCTTGGCCAAAGATATACCTTACTTTGTTGTAACTACAGATTCATGGATTATTCTGATCAGAGTTGAAAGACCTGAATGCAGTAAGAACTATGGAGATTAAGGTTTGACTTATGAGAGTGAGAAAGAGCTTTGCCTGGACTGGGTTAGAGGCAGTTTGTGTAAAAGGCTTGCTGTTATGCCTGTGTCCTGAAAACTTGTTCAAGTTTGCATTGTATAGAAATTGACTAGTATGAGCAGAGGGATAAGGCACAGAAGTGAAATATTTGGCTGAAACTTCTACCCGTTCATTTGTAATTGTATGAGAGACTGAACAACCTTTGAGATTGGGCAAGCTGACCTGCACTGGGGCAACAGGAAGAATATAGACCCTTTTAAGGGGCTTAAGGGCTTATGGAGTGTCTTGTTCTTCAAAGTCTGCTTTATTCTTCCCTAGATTAACAAATTGGCACCCTACCTTGTATTGTGGAGTACAAGAAATGCAGGAAAGAGAGGCTCATTGTGTTTGCGATGTGGTCATGTGTTTTGGAAATGGCCATGGGCAGTGTGGAGCAGGTTTGCTGGGTGCCTGCTTGGAGACACAATGAAGCAGGGAGGATGAACCTTGGATTACAGTGGAGACCCAGTGGAGATGCCAGGACCTCAAGATGGTTACTAAGGAGAACAGCTGGCCCCAGGTAAAGTTTGCCAGGACTGTGAATATCCTAGCTGGAAGGGCGGAATTGGAACTCTAGAGAAATTTTGCTGGTTAGAATTATCACACTTGGAGATTTGTCACTAGCTAGAAGTGTTGGACTTGAAGCCACAAAGTTTGATGTTTGCCCTGGTTGTTTTAAATCTTATATTGGCTAAATATTTCTTTGCTATGCCCAATGCCATCTTTTTCCATCTGAATATTTACACCATGCTATTTAGGGTTTTGGGGGATTTTTTGGTATTATGGCTCAGTTAAAAGGTCTTGGATTATGGGGATGCATGAATATGATTGGAATTGATAAAAAACTATGGGAACTTTTAAAGTTGGATGAATGCATTGCATTTTATATCATGTATGGTTATCAGTGTTGGGAGAGGCAGGGGCAAATTGTGGTTTTCATTCAGGTGTCACCCATAAGCTTAGGCATCTGAGTGCTAGTTTCCCAGCTATTGGAGATTGGGGAATTAATGCCTCAGGAAGCAGTGTATTGTTGGGGTTGAATTTATGGGTATTATAACCAGTTTCCCTTTGCCAGTGTTTGGCACACTCTTTGGTTGCTATTGTACCCTTATGTTGGCCAGGGGGTGATATCCACCTTCTGCTCATGCAATCATTTTCCCCTGCTATCATGGAACTCAAGTCTATAAGCCAAAATAAACCCTTTTTTTCACAAAAGCTGCTCTTGGTCATGTGATTTCTGCCAACAATGTGAACCTGACTGCACAGTGTATTTCATTTCTTCCCTTTAATTCTGATAAAATGCCTATATTAAATTATGATCATGAAATTTGCTACCATCTTCAAGCACACTGCTGTCCAATGTGGAACTAGTATAAGTGTGTAAGCATCTTCCAGTTGTACAGAGACTAGACACATGACTGACAATTGCATGTCATCCTGAATTAACTTTTTGTACACTAAGTTAAAAGAAAAGTGGGCATATGGCAACTGTCCATTTAATTTTAGCTGTCTGGAAAATTGATTTTCTTTGGTCTGACATTGTTTGGCTATCTCTATGGACCTGCCTTTCTCATAATAGTCAGATTGTTGTGTCACTTATGTTTAGATTTAGTTTGAGCTAAGGAAATGTTGTCCTTTCCTGCTTCTAACATATCTGCTGAGACATCTGGGTAGAGACATAGTCTGAATGGAAAGGTACAGCAAGGTGCATACATAATGAACAACATAAATAAATAAATAAGCCCTTATAAGATGGTTTTAGAATGTAGACACAAAGTTTACGAAATGACTTCTAAAATGGAAGAACTTTGCTAATTAATAGGGACCTGTGATAAGAAGCAGCCGAACTATTTATGACATAATCATTTGTTCACCCACAGCAATTTACACTCATTTTATTCTGCTGAATACACTTGCCTGAAGTTAAAAGGTCAAATGAGAAAGTCTCCTGTGTAGTATATGCTCTCTTTTCTTGATCCCTGTTCTTACTTTATAAAGTATTTCTTTACTTAGAGCAGTAATGGATTGGAACTTTAGACAAGTTACATAAGAAAAACTGAGAGATGACTTTAAGTCATCATGCTATTGTCTTCAAGTTAAATAACATATTGAAAAAAGATCTTGTGCTGGAGAGATGGCTTAGCAGTTAAGGCATTTGTCTACAAAACCAAAGGTCCCAAGTTTTATTCCCCTGAACCCAAATAAGCCAGATGTACAAGGGGGTACATGTATCTGGAGTTTATTTGCAGAGGCCCTAGCATACCCATTCTCTTCCTCTCTCTCTCTTCTCTCTCTCTCTCTCTCTCTCTTTCAATCTCTTTTTCTCTCAAATGAGTAAATAAAATATATTTTAGGAAAAGAAAAATATTTTATACTTTGTAGTTTTTAAAGCCTGTTCATGAATATAACTCTATTTTGTCATAAAGTGGTATCTAGAGAATATAAGCAAAATCATGTCCTACTCATGAGGTGAGAATTATTTAAAATTTATTGGGGAAACCCTGAGGTTCTTACTTGTTTCAGAATAAGTAGATATATAATTGTGCATTTACTTTGTGACCCCTGATTATCAAACTTCACTACCTTCTCTCCATCACCTACCCACTGCAATTGGTCCTGGGCAACAATAGTGTGTGTTTGAAAACATGGCAGACAAATCCAGGCAGGAACAAGAACCTAATTTATGTTGTCACATCAACACAGAAGAAATAGAGACTGATAAGCACTACTATTCAGCCAGCTCTCTCCTTCAAAAAAAAAAAAAAAAAATAGAGAGTGTGTGAGAGAGGTTGGGGGGAGAATTGGCTCACCAGGGCTTCAACCACTAAAATTGAGCTTCAGATGCTTGTGCCATCTAGTGGGCATGTGCAACCTTGTGTTTCTCTCATCTTTGTGCATCTGGCTTACATGAGATCTGGAGAGTCAAACATGGGTCCTAAGGCTTCTCAGACAAGTGCCTTAACCACTAAGGGATACCTTTAGCCCCAGTTTTCTCCTTTTATACAGTCTAGGAACCCAGCTCAGGAATGCTGTGTCTTCCAACCCTAATTAACTTGGTCAAGTCAATCCCTCATAGACATGAATTCTATAGCATGGTGGCATCCATAGATAAGAGAGTTTCCTACTTTAATGATTTTATTCTACATAATCCCTCACATATAAGCACAGAAGATAACCAAATCTACATAACCGCTCATAGGTGATTTCATGTCCTATCAAGTTGAAATCAATATAAACCATGTATATGTATCTATAACATCATCTATATCTATCTATCTATATAAATAGAAACATATTTTCTGTAAATGTATATTTATACATGTTTATGTGCATCTATGCCAATACATATTTGTGGTCCTGGGGATTGAACCCAGTGTCTCAGCTAGGAAATTTCTCTACCACTAAAATATATGCCCAACCTTCATTACTTTTGTAATGTTAGTTCCTACTAAGTTTTCTAGGCAGGTCTTAAACCCCTAAATAGTGCATATAGGACTTGAAGCTCATGTCCTTCTGCCTCAGCCTTCAAAGTATCCCAGATTAATGCTTTTCATAATTAGTCTACTTAGATATGAATTTTTTGGATGTCATAATCTAATTTATCTCTCAAAGGAATGGACTTAAATTGATAAATATGGAAATTTTGCTTCTCTTTTGTAGAATTTGTATTAATCATATTGGTAAAGATTACTTTTGGATTATAACTGACATATACTCAGTGAGTAACTTTTATAATACTATAACTAAAATACCTGCCTGATAGAACTTGAGTGAGGAAACACCTTGGTTTTTCGTTTGGTTTTTTTTTTTTTTTTTTTTTTTTTTTTTGTTTGTTTTGATTTGGTTTGGTTTTTCAATGTAGGGTGTCACTCTAGCTCAGGCTGACCTGAAATTCACTATGCAGTCTCAGGGTGGCCTCAGACTTATGGTGATCCTCCTACTTCTGCTTCCAGAGTGTTGAGATTAAAGGCATGTGCCACCATGCCTGGTTTTGGTTTTGGTATTTTGAAGTTGGGTCTCATCTCACTTTAGTCCAGGCTGACTTGGAATTCCCTCTCTAGTGTCAGGCTGGAGGCAAACTCACAGTGAACCTCTTACCTCACCTCCCAAATGCTGGGATTAAAGGCATGTGCCACCATGCCTGGGTGTTTTGTAAGACTCAATCCATCAAATTGGCAAAAGTATAATAGAGTTACCAATTTCCCACTATGTGAACAGCAGGAAGCCAAGATAGGGGAATGCTGGCTTTTTGCTAGTCAAATACTTTCAGAGTTAATTATTTCACCCTTTATGAAAATATCCTCAGAGGCATACCTAGCAGTGTACCTTAATCTCCTTTCACTCTAAATCTAGTCAAATTGTCAGTAAGGATAGACCATCACATTAGTGAACATTAAGAAGGATGTAACTCACAGCTTATATTGTTGACAAAGTTGTGATATGCAGATACCATTTTAGAGAAAGGCAATTCCATTGGATAAATTAAATTCCATATGTAATGGCATTCATATAGCAGAAGTTTCAGATGGTACATTTGGGATAGGGAAGGCTACAGGTAAAGAATTCTTAAAATTTGTTGAAAATAAGCATTAAATGTAGATCAAAAACAATCTCACTTATCACTAATTCAAAAGGCAAGAACTCTATGATACGTAACGTGTAAGAACTATGAATAAATCTGCGACTGAATAAAACTGTTGAAAGGAAACTATGCAGAAGGGGCAGTAAGGACACAAAAAACAAATCCCAAGAAGAATAGGATGATTTTTTATTTTCACTTGAAACAAGCCAAAAGGAAGTAATATGATGACAAAAAGGGATAGATCAGGAACTACTTTGCAAAATATATCAACCTAGTGTGATAAGTGATAGTAGAAGACATAATTGAACATATTTATGGGGTACACTGTGATATTTCAACACTTTTATAGAACATGTACTGACCAAACAAGGGTATTTGGCATTTATATCTCCTTATTTTATGTTATTATTAGAGGTTTTTATATCCTTTATTCTGCATATTTATGCAATTTATAACAGATTATTGTGGGCTGTAGTTATCCCAATGTTCTATAGTCATTAGAATTTATTACAACTTGCTAACAATGTTTTATATCCATCATGCAAGCTCACATCATTCTCCTTGCTTCTAGTACTTTGCAATCACTATTACACAAACTGATAAATAAAATGAGCAAGTCATCTCATAATGTTGTGCCAGTGGTCTTGAACTCCTGGGCTCAAGTAATCTTTTAAGTGATAAAATCACAGACATGTGACATTTATGCTGTGTTAGTAGATTTTTTTTTCAATATCTACATATTAGAGGGACTAAAAACATCACTGTTTCATAATGTCTGCCTTACTCATAATGTGCTCCAGGATCATTTATTTTCCAACAAATGTAAAAGTAACACTTTTATGGATATATACTATTCTATTGAGTATATGTGCCATGTATTTTCTTTTTAATCAATTTATGAGCATTTTAGTTATATCCATATCTAGTTGTAGTGAAAAATGCAGCAACAAACCTATGATATGTCTTACATAGTGATATAATTTCTTTTGCTCTAGGCCTAGAAGTGGGAGGATTTGATCATTTGATGGATTGATTTTGTTTCTATGCTGTTCTCCATAGTTACTGTACTTATTTACTTTTCTACCAACTGCAGAATGGCATATAAATACATACAATATCTCAATAAAATATTAATGGATATATACAAGTAATACCATGTAAATCTGGAAAGGATGGTGTAGAAAAATAAGTAATTTCATTTTTATTCTTTTAAACTTCAGTCATCTTAATTTTTCTACATCAATTCTAGATATTTTGAAAATGCATACATTAGAGAAGAAAATAATTTATTTAAGAAGGTATGATATTAGGATTTCATTATGTTGGCATCTATTTCTTTCTCTTCCCAAATGAATTTCTTCATCATTACATATGTCATACTTTCTTGTAAAAAACTAAAAACCACAAACTGAGCAACCAAAGTGAAGAAAACTATCTTCCATTTTTAAAATAAAATTATTATAAAATTCCTTTTAATTCATTTTATTTTTTTTCTTAATATTGCTACAGTTTAGGCCATTAGAAGTATCAATATGTCTTTTTTGTATATGAAAATACTTTTTTGAGACAGAGTTACATTTAATAGTCCAAACTGTCATGGAATTCATTACATAGGTAGAGCTGGCCTTGAACTTGTAATAATCCTATGTCTGCTACTTACCAAGTGCAAGGACAATAGATGTGTAGCAGATCTGTAGAATTATTTTACTTACCTTTTGGGCACATGATCTTGTGTTGCATTGTGCAGTGCTGTTAGTGAGATTACCATTAATTTGGAAACCATCCAATGTTATTGTTTAATCCCTTGCTTTTTCACTTGGCCTTTGGAGACTATAATTTACAAAATAGTAAGAGACACAATTTTAGTGAAAGGTATTTGAATGCAAGCAGTTTTTTAACAAGATATATTTGTTTTCCATTATTGCTTATAATTTCCCAGCTTTGCCTAAGTGGAAAACACTGTGAAAGTAGATGGCATTTGATCTTAAAGGATAACCTTGATTTTTTAATGACATTTACTGCAGAACTTTACAAACAACTGTTGAAGCAGTCAAGATAAGTAAAAGTGCTATCATCTTGATGTGCCAAATGAATAATAGATTTTTAAAATTTGGCTGAACTGAATCAATCCGATTGACCACCACCTGCCATTGATTTTTTTTTTTTTTTTTGTAGGTTAAAAGCATTCATTACTTTCTACATAAAACATCTGCTATTACAAATAAAACTTGTTTTTGAAATGGCAATGAGGACCATCAACCTATCATGAAGGGCACTTGCCCTGAAAGCCTTTGAATTCCAAGAAGAGAAGGTGAGTCTGTGTGTTAAAGTTCAACTGAACATGGAGATGTGGAGGAAAGACTGATAGGAACAGACTACTGGCCATCTCAATCACCTTGCATTGTCTCAATTGGATCTAAATAAAGAGAGCAAACAGACAAATTACAGAGACAAGGAAGAAGTAATATTACTCACTGAACTTGCTTCCAATGAGCATCAACTTCTTTTCCACTTTCTGAGATGGGCTTGAAAAGTCCCCCTTTATTTCCGTGATTCACCTCACAACAACAGATGGGGAGCTGCAATATCTACCAGTGTTACCTCTTGATCTAAAGGCTAGACATGAATTTACATGCATTTTCCAACTTCCCTGAGAACACTGGGATTATTGACCTGTCTTTGTTTTTCTGTCAGATTTAATCTATGAAGTGAATCAGCTATGTTGAAATGTAAATTTTTCCAGACATACGTTTTTATATTTATGATTATTTTATAACCTATTATGTTATATTTATTTTATAACCTATCTATTCTATTTTTTTTTTAAAATAGGGTCTCACTCTACCTCAGGCTGACCTGAAATTCACTCTGTAGTCTAAAGGTGGCCTTGAACTCACAGTGATCCTCCTACCTCTGCCTCCTAAGCGCTGTGAATAAAGGCATGTGCCACCACACCCAGCCTATTGTAAAATTTAATGTGCTTTTTAAAACAGATTTTCAGTTTTTGATTCTAAATGCATGCTTGACATAGCACTTGATAACCATACAAAGCCAATATTAAGTCCCTTTCTTTTTCCCCCTTTCAGGAAGCTAACACTACTATCTGTTTCTATATTAAATTTGGTTTCTCCTTGAAGTTACTAAACAGTTATTGTAATTATAAGATACTAACTTTGTAATCCTTATGTTTATGTGGCTAGGAAAATACAAGATAGATGTTTTTGTGTAATCAAGTTTTAAAAATGAGCTATATATAATGATTCTTCTTTGGTAATTTATAAGAAAGGCTGGTATTGACATCTCAGAGACTGTGCATTTAGGTACAGCTGCTGCTCTGAATAAAACATGATATTGAAGCCTCCAGAAAGTATTCTTCAGGAGAGAGTGAGATCAGCCCGGGGGACCACTGCACTGGGGAGAAAAATCAGACACTGACAGCACATGGGTCTCACTCCTAAGTAAGCTACTAGTGATTTTGGTTTCTTCTCATCCTTTCTAAAAAAATTTAAGTGCATGGGTAAATTGCCCACAGATGTACACACTTCCATAGACATACACTTGTTCAGCTAAAACTTCTGTTGCCATATGTGGATATCCCAGGCCATAAGAAGCAATGAAATCAAATGAAAATGTTTCCCAGTTCAGTAGTTTCTAACTGGTGACAATACAGGTTCTGTGTCCCTTGTGTTACTATGCCATGCTCCATAACCACTCTCATTTCTGACCTATCAAACCAAATAAAACAAAATACTTAAAAATGATAGCTTGAGATACTAGTGCTACTACACAATTTAATGTCAGTAAATATCTTCTTTTGTTGTTGCAGTTTCACAGAAGAGCTGCCAAATTCCTTCTGAAATGGTACATTGCCACCTGGGCAATACTGTGTGGTTTCACCATAAAAATTCAGAAAATTCAAGTGCAGCTACTGACACAGTGTTTAACAGAGATAAGCATCATAAATTATTATTAAATCTTTTGATATGAAAATGTCACTACAACTCATGAGATTAATTTAATGTAATAAGAAATATTCCAATAAGGAATAAAATGATTTCAAAATATGTCAGCTTTAAAATATATGATAGTTTAGCAAGAAATAACAAGATCTTTTATTGAAATGTACATTATTTTTAGGAAAAAATGATAGCTTTAGCTTTAACATTTACAAAGAACTTACATACGTTCTTCATTCTCTTCAACATCCATTGTTACAAGGTGTTAGTACCTAGCATGTTGCATCTCCTAGAATCTCATAGCAGTCATACAAAGTCTTAACATTCTCTGCTACAACTCAGTTTCCTGCCTGCCTAGAGTTCCTAAAACAGTTTTTTTTTGTTGTTGTTGTTTTTTGGTGGTTTTTTTTTTTTAGTTTTGGAGCATTCCTGTACCCCTAAACATTACCCTGAATGGCAAAAAAAAAAAAAAAAAAAAAAAACTTTTACTTTTGCTATGGAAACCCATCACAAAGAACAGTCATGTAATATTCAGAAATGGATGTTTTACTTCCTCCACTCTTATTCCACTAATCTTTCTCTTTCCTAAGCCTCATGAAGCCAACTCTCTGACATGACTGTCTTTCTTTTTATTATTATTAGTAGTAGTAGTTTTGTACTCAATGAATACAGTCAAGTTGGTACCATTGTTAGCCTCTTTCCAGTCCGCCCCCCTGCACAGGGACCCTTCTTGTTGGGGTACATGGGTTGCATACTGTGGGGTTAGCCATCAGTTATAGGTAGCAGGAAATATCTGTGTATCATGACTCAATGTGTGGCTCTGACATTCTTTCCACCCCCTCTTCCACAAATTTCCCTAAGCCATGTTGGGTTCATTTTAGGTCTGCTTCAGTGATGAGATCTTGGGAGCCTCTGTGTCTTTGTATATATGGTTTGGTAGGAGTTGATTTTTTCTTTGTGACTGTCTCCTTCGCCCTTGTACTGGTACCAGGTTCATCAAGAAAAGAGCACTCTTACTTGTTTCCCCACTTATTCTTAGTTTCAGCTGGAGCCCTTTTGTGGTATGATGGGGTGGTTCTCTCCTTAGGATCTGCATCTATCTGAAAAAGAGAAGCAGATTTTCTGACAGGCTATAAAGTCATCACAAGATAAATGAGAAAACCATTATTTTTTTAGAGAGAATTTAATAGGTGTAGGCCCTCTTCTAGCCCATGATTGGTGGAAGCTTGATAATGGAGAGTGGGCTGATTTTTGGATATGGTTCGGACTTATTTCCCAGCTCTAGTTATGGGTTCTGTTTCACTGAGCAGATCAGTTAGCCAAATCAAGAGCAGTTAGTTTCCCACCCTGGCTGTGCACCACTACTGCACTTGTGTGACCATCACATCAAGCTGTTTGCTGCTAAGTAGGTTAGACCATGAGTTGCATGGACAGATATTGGTCATTTTCCCCCAGTCACTCATGTAGCACCTTCTGGCACTAGATGTGCTAACTGTCTGGGGACTGACTCTCTTCCAGCTTCAGCCATAGCACTCCATGTTATGTGCCAACAGCATATGGTGTTTTTGGCAATAAGGTCTTACCATTAGCCTTTAATGGGTCATCAAGTACTCTGACGGAAATCTGTCTTCTATTGGGAAACCTTGTAGGTCTCCCTGACCAAGAGCTCATTGTGGATGACAGCCACTTGCTGGTAGTGGGAGTTACAGGTCAGTGCCCATGAAGAGAAGGAAAAAACACATACATAATATAAAAGAGTTACAGAGAATAGGGAGGGGGGAGAGAGAGAGAAGAAAGAAAAACAGAAAAAGGAGAAGATTAAGGTCAGTCTTCATTTTATCCTCTCAGGGCCTTGTGACTCAAGTGGGTGTTCCCTCTAAGGGCCTGGTGAAGGTTCAACAATTTGGTCTGTCTTTTAGGATGTATAATTTTACGGTACCATTGTCGTTTGTATCCAGATTTGTGTCCCCCACCCCGCACTTACCCTCTCCTCTCTCCCCACCCACTCTATTGTCCTGTCCTTGGGATACTTACCAGGTATGTCAGCAACTGGGTTAGATCCAGCTTAGGACCTGTAGCTGAATGAGACTATGTATAGATTACTTTTCTGTCATTGGGGGAGTTCATTGAGAATGATCTGTTCCAGGTTCAACCATTTTTTTTTCAAATTTCATTGTGTCATTTTTCCTTATTGCTGTGTAGAATTCCATCATGTAGATATAACACAACTTTTTTATCGATTCGTCTAATGATGGACATCTGAGTTGATTCCAGCTCTTAGCTATTACAAACTGAGCAGCTATAAACATGGTTGAGTAAACATTTCTGGCGTGAGGTATAAAGCTTTTCGGATACATGTCCAATACGGGAATAACTGGGTCTGTTGATAACTCTATAGTCATCATTTTTAGGAGTCTCCATATTGCTTTCCAAAGTGGTTGTACCATCTTACATTCCAACCAACAGTGGATGAGGGTTACTGTTTCTCCACATCATCACCAATGTTTATTTTCGTTTGATATTTTAATGTTTGCCCTCCTTACTGGGGTAATGTGGAATCTCATAGTTTTTGTTTGCATTTCCCTGATGATTAGGGATCATGAACATTTTCTTAAGTGTGTGTTTGCCATTTGTATTTCTTTTTCTGAAAACTGCCTGTCCAGTTCTTTGTCCCATTATGTGAGTGGGTTGTTTGACTTTTTATTGTTTATGTTTTGGAGTTCTTTGTAGATTCTAGAGATTACGTCTCTGTCAGTTGGCTATTCAGCAAATATTTTCTCCTATTCTGTGGGTAATGTATTGGCTCTGCTTGTATGTGATTTTCTGTGAAGAAACTTTTCAGCTTCATGTGATCTCATTGGTTGAGTGATTGTTTAAGATCCTGTGCTACTGGGGTTTTGTTCAGGAAGTATTTTCCCATTCCTATATCATGGAAAGTTCCTGCTAGTTTTTTCTTCCAGTAGTGTCCAAATTTCTCATCTTATATTGAGGTCTTTCATCCATTTAGACTTAAGTGCTGTGCATGGCAAGGTGTGTGGATCAAGGTTCAATTTTCTGCATAGAGTTATCGAGTTTGTCCAACACCATGATGCTATCTTTTTTTTTTCCTTTTTTCTTTTGTCTATATTGTTAGGGACATTGTTAGGGACAAGGTTTAGGTCCTTGATTCTATTCCATTGGTTTATACTCCTGTTTTTATGACAGTTCCATGCTATTTTTATTTTGATAGCTTTGTAATATAGCTTTAGATCAGGTATGGTGATGCCTCCAGAGGTGTTTCTTTTTCTGAGGAAATGCTTGGATATCTGAGGTCTTCTCCCTTTCCATATGAATTTTCAGATCATTTTTTCTCTCTCCCTGTGAAGAACACTCTTGGGATTTTTTTTTTTTATTTTTTTTTAATTTAATTTAGTAGTTTTCAGTAAATACAGACAGTTTGGTACCATTATTTAGGCTCATCTGTGATCTACCCCCTCCTATGAGATCCTCCTTGTTAAAGAAAATGGGTCGTGCATTGTGGAGTTAGCCCCCAGTTATTGGTATGATAAATGTCTCTGCAAATCATGACCCAACATGTAACTCTGACATTCTTTCCTCCCCCTCTTCTGCAAGATTTCCCTGAGCCATGTTGGGTTCATGTTTGGTCTGCTTCAGTGCTGAGGTGTTGGGGACCTCTGAGGCTTTGGCTGTCTGATTTGGTAGGAGTTGCTTTTTCTCTGTGTCGATCTCCTTCCCCTTTGTGCTGGTATCCGGTTCACAGGAAAACATCACCCTTGCTTATTTCGCCAGTTGTCCTTAGTTTCAGTTGGGCCCCTTTTGAGGTATGTTGGGGCAGCTCTCTTCTTAGGATCTGCATCTATCTGGAAAAGAGAAGCAGATTCTCCAGCGGAGAGTAAGTTAGCACCCAGAAAATTGAGATAACACTTACTTTTTTGATAGACAGTTTGATAGGTGTAGGCCCTCTTATACCCCGTGATTGATGGTAGCTTGAGGTTGTAGAGTGGGCTTGTGTTTGGGTATGGTTCTGACTTGTTTCCCAGCTCCAGTTACAGGTCTAGTAACACTGAGTGGATCAGTTAGCCAAATCAAGAGCAATTGATTCCACACCATGGCTGTGTACCACTATTGCACTTGTGTGGGCATCACATCCGGTTATTTGTTGCTAATTAGGTTAAACAATGTCTTGCTTGGACAGATCTTGGTCATTTCCCCCAGTCGCCTATGTAGAGCCTTCTGGCACTAGACACGCTGACTGTCTGGGGACTGACTCTCTCCTGGCTTCCAGCCATGTCAGTCCATTTTACGTGTCAGCTGTGTATGGAGTCTTCAGCAATAGGGTCTTACCACTGGCCTTTGGTGGGTCATCAAGTACTCTGACAGAAGTCTGTCATTGTTTTGGGAAACCTTGTAGGTTTCTCTGATCAAAAGCTCATTGTGGATGGTAGGCCCAAGCTGGAAGTGGGGGTTACAGGTCAGTGTCCACTATTAAATTGAGGAAAAAGATAACTAATATACAAGAGTTAGAGAGGAGAGAGATAGAGGAGAGAGGGGGAGAGGGAGGGAGGGAAGATGTAGAAGATTTAGGTCAGTCGTGATCCTACCCTCTCCAGTGTCTGGTGGTTCAGGTGTTTCCTGTAAGGGTCTAGTGAAGGTTCAGCCATTTAGTCTGTCTTTTAGGAAGTAGAATTTTATGGTACCATTGCCGCTTGGGTCCGGATTACTGTTTTCCACCCTTTGATTCCCTCCCCGCCCTCCCATCCATCTTATTGTCTAGTCCATGAGGTGCTTGCTGGGTATGTAAGGCATCTTGGGCAGATTCAGGTTAGGTGTTGCAGATGAGTGAGACTATGTGTCGATTTTTTTTCTGTGATTGGGTAAGTTCACTGAGAATGATCTGTTCCAGGTTCAACCATTTTTCCTCAAATTTCTTTATGTCGTTTTTTCTTACTGCTGTATAGAATTCCATTGTGTAGATATACCACATCTTTGTTATCCATTCTTCTAATGATGGACATCTGGGTTGATTCCAGCTTTTAGCTATTACGAATTGAGCTGCTACAAACATGGTTGAGCAAATCTCTCTGGCTTTAGTTTGGAAGGTTTTAGGGTACATGCCCAGTAATGGTATAACTGGGTCTGTTGGTATTTCTATAGTCAGCTTTTTCAGGAGTCACCATATTGCTTTCCAAAGTGGTTGTACTATCCTGCATTCCCACCAACAGTGAATGAGTGTCCCTGCTTCTCCACATCCTCACCAGCATTTATTATCATTTGACCTTTTGATGTTGGCTATCCTTATTGGGGTAAGGTGGAATCTCATAGTTGTTTTAATTTGCATTTCTCTGATGATTAGGGATTATGAACATTTTCTTAGGTGTGTGTTTGCCATTTGTATCTCTTCCTCTGTGAGTTGCCTGTTTAACTCTGTGCCCCAGTTTGTGAGTGGGGTATTTGTCTTCTTATTGTTCAGACTTTTGAGTTCTTTGTAAATTCTAGAGATAAAGCCTCTATCAGTTGGATAACCTGCAAATATTTTCTCCCACTCTGTGGGTATTCTATTGGCTTTGCTTATTATATGCTTGTCTGTAAAGAAACTCTTCAGCTTACTATGATCCCAATGGTTGAGTGACTGTTTAAGAACTTGAGCCACTGGGGTTTTGTTCAGGAAGTCTTTTTCCATTCCTATATCATGGAAAGTACTTCCTAAATTTTCTTCCAGTAGTTTTTGAGTTTCAGGTCTTATGTTGAGGTCTTTGATCCATTTGGATTTGAGTATTGTGCACGGTGAAATGTGTGGATCAAGTTTTAGTTTCCTGCATGTGGTTATCCAGTTTGTCCAGCACCATTTGTTGAAGATGCTATCTTTTTTCCAGTCTATATTGTTTGGGCCTTTGTCGAATATCAAGTAGCTATAGTTGCTGGACCCCAAATCCGGGCCGTCAAGTCTATTCCATTGGTCTATACTCCTGTTTTTATGCCAGCACCATGCTGTTTTTATTACTATGGCTTTGTAATATAGCTTTATATTGGGTATGGTGATGCCACCAGAGGTATTTCTTTTGCTGAGGATATGTTTGGATATGCGAGGCCTTCTGCCTTTCCATATGAAATTTGAGATCATTTTTTCTATCTCTGTGAAGAACACTGTAGGGATTTTAATTGGAATTGTGTTAAATCTATATATTGCCTTTGGTAGGATTGTCATCTTCACAATGTTAATTCTGCCTATCCAGGAGCATGGGAGGTCTTTCCATCGTTTCAAGTCCTCCTCAATTTCTTTTTAGAGAGTTTTTATATTTTCGTTGTATAGATCTTTTACTTCCTTGGTTAACGTTATTCCAAGGTATTTTATTTTTTTGTTGCTATTGAAAATGGGACTATGTCCTTTATTTCTTTTTCTGTGTCTCTATCATTTTCATACAGAAGTGCTACCGATTTTTGTGCATTGATTTTGTATCCTGCTAATTTTCTATATGAGTTAATCACCTTCAGGAGTTTTGGGATGGAGTCTCTCGGGTCTCTTACATACATAATCATGTCATCAGTGAATAGAGCTAACTTACGTCTTCCTTTCCAAATTGTATCCCTTTTATGTCCTTCTCCTGCCTTATTGCTTGGGCTAGGACTTCCAGAACTATATTGAAAAGCAGAGGTGAGAGAGGACATCCCTGTCTTATACCTGATCTCAATGGGAATTCCTCCAGTCTCTCTCCATTAAGTATTATTTGGGCCTTTGGAGCTTTGTATATTGCCTTTATTATATTAAGATGTGAACCAGCCATGCTGATTCTCTCCAATGTTTGATCATGAAGTGATGTTGTATCTTGTCAAAGGCCTTTTCTGCATCGAAATGATCATGTGATTTTTATGTTTAAGCTTGTTTATGTGGTGTATTACATTGACAGATTTTCATATGTTGAACCACCCTTGTGTTCCTGGGATAAATCCCACTTGGTCAAGGTGGATAATGCTTTTGATGTGTTGTTGGATTCGGTTTGTGAGAATTTTGTTGAGGATCTTTGCATCTATGTTCATTAGGGAAATAGGCCGATAGTTTTCTTTTCTTGTGGCATCTCTGCCTGGTTTTGGGATTAGGGTGATACTAGCTTCATAGAAGGCATTGGGTAGTTTTCCCTGTTCTTCAATAGTGTGGCACAGTTTTAGGAAGATTGGTTTGAGTTCTTCCATGAAGTTTTGATAAAATTCGGCTGGGAATCCATCTGGTCCTGGACTCTTCTTTTTTGAGAGGTTTTTTTTATTACTTTTTCAATCTCCATGAGCGTGATGGGTTCATTGAGGTGGTTGATCTGCTCTGAGTTTAGCTTTGGTAGATGATATGCATCCAGGAATTTATCTATCTCCTCCACATTTTCCAGTTTTGTGGAGTAGAGGTTTTAGAAATAAGTCCTGATGATTCTGCTGATTTCACTGATGTCTGTTGTGATCTCTCCTTTTTCATTTTGAATTTTCTTAATTTGGAGTCTCTCCTTTTTTTGCTTGATCAAATTGGCCAAAGGTTGGTCAATCTTGTTTATTTTTTCAAAGAACCAGCTCTTTGTTTTGTCAATTGCCTTAATTGTTTCCTTGGTTTCCAATTCATTAATTTCTGCTCTGATTTTAATTATTTCTTTTCTTCTGGTGCTTTTTGGGTTGGATTTTTCTTGTTTTTCCAATGCCTTTAGGTGGATGGTTAGGCTATTGATTTGGGATCTTTCTGTTTTTTTTATGAAGGCATTGAGTGCTATGAATTTTCCCCTGAGGACTGCCTTCATTGTGTCCCACAAGTTTTGGTATGATGTGTTGTCATTGTCATTCAATTCCAGGAATTTTGGAATTTCATTTTTTATTTCATCCACTATCCATTTATTGTTTAAGAGTGTGCTATTCAGTTTCCAGTTGCCGTTGGGGCGCTAGTTGGTTTTTTTGTTGTTGATTTCTAGGAATATAGTATTATGATCTGATATCATGCAGGGAATTATGTCAATTTTCCTAAATATGTGGAGGCAGTCTTTGTGACACAGTATATGGTCTATTTTAGAGAATGTTCCATGGGCTGCTGAGAAGAATGTGTAGTCTGTGGATTTGGGATGGAAAGTTCTGTAGATGTCTTTTAGGTCTAAGTGCTCTATGGTTTTGTTGAGCTCTCTTACTTCCCTCTTGAGCTCTGTTTGGATGATCTGTCCATTAGTAATAATGGTGTGTTAAAGTCCTCAGCTATGATGGTGTTGGTGGTTATTTCTGTTTTATTGCCAAGTAGGTTTTGTTTTATGAACTGCGGTGCCCCTGTGTTTGGTGCATACAGATTTATGATTGCAATATCCTCTTGATGGATTGTTCCCTTTACAAGT
The DNA here is from genome assembly GCF_020740685.1 of Jaculus jaculus. Classification (NCBI taxonomy): domain Eukaryota; kingdom Metazoa; phylum Chordata; class Mammalia; order Rodentia; family Dipodidae; genus Jaculus; species Jaculus jaculus. The sequence continues at coordinate 57,243,882 of NC_059108.1, read as the reverse complement.
AGGAAGTAGCCTTCTTTGTCTTTTTTGATTGTTTTTGGTTTGAAGTCAACTTTATCTGATATTAATATAGCTACACATGCTTGTTTCTTATTCCCATTTGCTTGGAATATTGTTTTCCACCCTTTCACCCTGAGGAGGTTTCTGTCTTTAGTGGTAAGGTGGGTTTCTTGAAGGCAGCAGATTGAGGGGTCTAATTTTTGATCCACCCTGTTAGCCTCTGTCTCTTGATGGGTGAATTAAGGCCATTAATGTTTAGGGTGATGACTGTGATATTTGATTTGATCCCTGTCATGTTGTGGTGGTAGAGGTGTGTTGGCATTTCCATGGAATTTAATTTTTTTTTTTTTCTGTCTACTCTGGGTTTGGTTGCTGTGATCTGCTTCTTGTAGGCATTTGTGTTTGGTTATTTGTTTCTTTTCTGTGGAGAATTTCCTGGAGTACTTTCTGTAGGTTTGGTTTTGTGTTTATATAATTGTGAAGCTGAGCTTTGTCATGGAAAGTTTTCCTTTCACCATCTATTATAAGGGAGACTTTTGCCGGGTAGAGTAGTTTGGGTTGGATGCCATAGTTTCTTAGAGTTTGGAGAGTATCATTCCAGGCCCTTCTAGCTTTCAGGTTTTCCATTGAGAAGTCTGATGTAATTCTGATGGGGTTTCCATTGAAAGTGGTGTGCTGTTTTTCCCTAGCTGCTTTTAGGATTTTTTCCTTGGTGTCAATGTTTAGAGTCTTAATGATAATATGCCTTGGGGAGTATCTCCTTTGGTCTAGTCGTTAGGAGTTCTGTTTGCTTCTTGAATCTTGATGGGCCTTTCTTTTAAGAGACGGGGGAAGTTTTCTTCAATTATTGTGTTAAATAAGTTCTCCATGCCTTTGGTCTGAAATTCTTCTCCTTCTGGTATTCCAATGATTCTGATATTAGGATGTTTAAGTGTATCCCACAATTCTCTCATGTTCTGTTCACAGGAACTTTTGAACTTACTGAAATTTTTGGACTCTCGAACTGTTTCTTCCATCCTGTCTTCCAGATCAGAATTTTTATCTTCCACTTCGCTGACTCTATTCTTGAGAGCCTCTAGCGAGTTTTGGACTTGTTCAATTAAGTTTGCATTTTCAACTACTTTCCTATGTATCACTTCCATCTCTCTGTCCAGCTTTCTTTTCACTTCATTTTCTGATTTTCTTGATGATTCTTGGAAATCATCCTTGCATTTCTTTATGTTTTCATTTAGTGTGGCCAGCTGATTTTTAAGGTCCTCTTTTTTTCACTCTCCCTCAAGTCTCCTACATCTCTTTGAATTCCTTCCAGTGTCTTATCATATTGCTCTAGCTTAGTGATGGTAGCATCCATACGATTATCTATCCTTTGTAGCTTTCCTGTCAGTTCTAGCAGTAGTTTGGTCAGGGTTGCATTGTTCATAGCTTCCACTTGATGTTCTGATCCTAAACACTCTTCTATGTTTTGGTTAGTTGTGATCCTTATTGGACTGTGTGATCTGTCTGGATTTTCTTCCATTTTATTTTTCGTGTTATTTCTTTTGCGCTGTGGTCTACCCATGTCAGTGTATGGGCAGGTAGGTGGGTGGAGCAGCCTGGGATCTAGCTTAATGTGAATCCAAGGCAGCCTGGGGCAGTTGTAACCAGCCTGCGTTTTTGCTCACTCTTGCCAAAGCCGCCTACCTATAGCCTGACAGGGGCACCAAAGTTGTCTGAATTCTCACCCAGTAATGCACCTAAGCTGCCTGCCTTTGAGCGTGAAAGGGGACTGAGGTAGCAAGCCCTGAAGGTGCCTAGATTCTGGCTGGGTACACTGGGGTCTGTAAACAATCTGTGCTCTTCCGCCTCAGGGGTGTGGGGGATGGGTGGCGATGTACAGGTAGGGGATGGCACCTGCACTGGCACTAGTGACTCAGTGTGGACTTATGTGGGTCTTGCTGTGGGAGTGGGCCCGCTGCACGTGCAATTGTAGTGTAGAGGCAAATGATGTGGGTACGGAATCAGGACACAGCAGAAGCTGACCGGCGGCAAGTGATGTGAGCACAGCAGCAAGGGATCTGGCAGCCACCTATTCACTGCAGGGGTGGCCCCCACAGGCCTGCAAACTTAGCACCAAGTGGCTGGTCTACTCGCAGGATCGGAGAACAAGGGCGAGGTAGGAAGTCTCAGCTTGAGTGCAGCAGGCTGGCAGGCGTGACTGGTGGGTGCCCGATCAGAGCACAGCCATGCGGGATGTGTGGAGGGTGCGTGGGCGGGTGGGTGGAAGGGGGCGCGAGTGCGATGGTGTGTATGGAGTGAGTGGGGCACATGGCGGGGGGGGGGGTCGGGGTGCGCCGGGGCACCGGGCAATCAGGGTGGGGTATGCGGGAGGCAGCAGGGCTCAGAGAGCGCAGGGTGGGGTGCCCTGGAGGAGCGGGGACCTGGGGCGTTCTGATCAGTCAGGGGGTGAGGGGCACGCTGTTGGTGCGGGGGGTGCGCATGCAGGGTGGGGGTGTGCGGGGCGCGGGGGAGGTGCGGGGCACCCGGTCAGCACGGGGGGGGGGTGAAGCGCGGGGCACGCGGTGGGTCACGGGGTGCGCAGGGGGGGCGACGGGGGAGCGTGCAGGAGGCATGGGGAGCTAGGGGCGCAGGGCACGTGAGGGGTGCACGGGGTGCATGGGGGGGCACAGTGCGTGTGGGGGGAGGGGGCGTGGGGCACATGGGGTGCGGGATGCCAATAGACGCCGTGGGGTGCTCTGGACACATTGGGGGGGACGGGGGTTGTGGGGGGGGGGTCGTGTGGGGCGTGGAGGGGGGGCGGGGTACGCTCAGGCATGCTGGGGAGCAGGACGCATGGGGGTGGGGCTCAGGGGGCGCAGGGTACCCCTGGGTACGCAGGGGCGCGCTCGTGACGCGCTGGGGCACCCGGGCCACGTGCGGCAGGGGGACGAGGGGTGTGCGGGGTGGGAGCGTGGGGAGGGTGGCAGGGGGCGCTTCAGGGCGCAGGGGGCTCAGGTCGCGGATGCTCCAGGGTGCGTGGGGTGTGGGCGCAGGGCGCGTGTTGAGGGTGGTCGGCTAGGATTGTGGGGTGCTCGGGTGGGCGCGGGGGGCGTAGGACGCTGCGGGATGCCGCGGGGTGCTCTGGACTCGCGGGGGGGGGGGGTGGGGGCGGGTCACGCGGGGGAGGGGGTCAAGGGGGTCGCGGGTCGCGCAGGGGTGAGCACGCTTAGGTAAGATGGAATGCGGGACGCTGCGGGACGCTGAGGGACACCACTGGGCACTCTGGACGTGTGGCGGGGGTGGGGCGCACGGGGGGGGGCTCAAGGAGCACGTGGGTGGGGCGCGGGGGGTCTCGGGGCATGCGGGGGGCGCGGGACGCTGCGGGGTGCTTGGAGCGCGCCTGCCGCATGTGGGTAGGGAGCGTTGGGTGCGCCCGGGGGAGGCGGGGGTGGGGCGCGCGGGGGGGGGGGGTGGCCGAGGCGCGTGGGAGTGGGGCGCGGTAGTCTCGGGCGCATGGGGGGCGCGGGTGTGCGGGGCACGCCTGGGCGCCCGGGGCACAGGGCGCTTGGGGTGCGCCTGCCGTGTGTGGATAGGGAGTGTGGGGCGCTCGGGGTGTGGTGCGCGCGGGTGTGGTGCGGAGGGTGGGGCAGGCGGGGGGGGTCTCGATGCACGCGGGGGTGTGCATGGGGTTCTTGGTTGTGCGGGGGGCGCGGGGGCACGGGACTGGCCTGGGCGCCTGGGCGTGGGAAGGCTCGGTTCGCTGTGGCTGCGCCTGCTGTGTGTGGATAGGGAGCGTGGGGTGCCCTGGGTGGCAATGGCGCGATCGGGAGATGGGGCGTGGGGTGCGCGGGTGTGGGGCGCGGGGGTTGTGGGGCGCGTGGGGCCGCCGGGGCGTGTGGGGTTTGGTGCTCACAGGGCGCCGGGCCGCTGGGGTGCCGGGCCGCACCCGATGCGGTGATTCGTGGCGGGAGGGCTGGTGGGGCATGGGTCGCTGGAGTGTGTGCTTCCCTCTTTTACCCCAATCTGTGCCCTCCCTCTTCAAAAAGTTCCTAACTTCCTTTAAATACTTGCCTTTTTTTTCCCTTGTTGTTTGTAGTGCAGCTAGGCGGTCGCCATCTTGACCGGAAGTCCTCCACTCTTGGGATTTTGATTGAAGTTGCATTTAATCTTTATATTGCCTTGGGTAGGATTGCCATCTTCACAATGTTAATTCTGCCTATCCAGGATCATGGGAGGTCTTTCCATTTTCTCAAGTCCTCCTCAATTTCTTTTTTGAGTGTTTTTATATTTTCATTGTATAGACCTTTCACTATACCTTGGAATGACTGTCTTTCTATTGATAATGTTCTAAGTTCTCTGTCAGCTCTGGATAACTCTGTAGTCCAAGATATCAGTGGTCTGGTACTCCTTCATGTGCTCTTGATGACATAGAACAGGGTAGAGAATGAGTTTGGGAAGGCTAGCTAAATTGGTAAATGTAAATCAAACTTGCAAAGAAGTCTGACTAAAGATGGACACCAGTGACTGAAGTTAATGATGAGTTAATATTAATAATAAAACATGCACTCCTGGATGAGGCTTTCACATAATAGTGAAGCATGTGGAATTACATGTGATAGAAGTGGCCCAGCTATTTGAATGGGCTAGAAAGTCCAAGCTATGTAACATAAAAGCCCATCCTTTGCACTGTCTCAGCTGCTAAACTTCTCTGGTCCAGCCTGCTTCCTCCCATGGTTGTGTTTTATCTCTCATGAATGGGCTGTGTGTCTCTGCTCACATCCTTATTTGGGAACTCAAGGAACTAGAACCACTTTGAAGTTTTCACCTGAACCTTGATTTCAGCCTATATAAAGCATTGACAATATCCAAATCCTCTGTGCATCCAATATTCTAACTCCTCCTTACCTGAATACCTGTATCTCAACGTGTTTAAACACTTAGGCTAGCATCTTGGTGTCACAAATTTTATGACCATAGTTCACAAACATACCCTCAGCTGTATCTGAATTGATTCACACTTCTGAACTCCACATATCCACCCATTATTCCATATGATTGTTTCATCCTTCTGTCTCAAACCTATAAAATGTTTGCCATGTGCACAGTTAATTTGATTAGCCTCTGTTAACTTAGCCAGCTAAAGCAGTATGAGTTGCTCAGCAGCCAGTTCTAAGCTGGCCACATGCTGCCAACAATCTTCCTTCTATCCTACTCCTACACTTCAGTTTTCTACTTTCATGAATGTCTAGTCTGGAGCCTTATATTTTGACACATTTTATCCTATTTAAAAACATGTCTATGGTTAAGGCCCCTTATCCTCATTTCACTAGTTTTTGTTTGCACTGAATTTCATATAGATGATGTAATTTTCAACAAATTTCATTCAGGATATGAAAAAAAATGTTTTGCACATGTAAGTTTATTTTTGATACAGGATGTCATCTTTTATGTGACTATAAATGTTGCCCTTATGAAGTTTATTTACCTATGTATTTGATGTAGGAATATTTATTCAGCTATTTGTTGGACATACAACTGATTTTAATATATTGAGATTTTTTCTTATAAACACAAGTATGCTTTTAGCATCTCTTACTTTTGGCAGGACTATATTAACAATACCATTCAGCTATTATAAGTTATTTCAAATTTATATAAACATGTATAATATTTATTTATTTATGTATGTACGTATGTGTTTGTAGGTGTGTGTATGCCCATGTGTGCGAGTGCATGTGGAGAACAAAGGACATGTTTGATTGTTATTTCACAGGTTTTGCCCACAATTTTTTGAGACAGGGTCTCTCATAGGCCTGGGACTAGCCAGGTAGGCTATACTGATGGTCATAAATCCACAGGGATCCACCTAACTCTGCCTCCCCTTTACTAGGATTACAAATAAGATGCCACTACATCTCAGGTTTTACAAATGTGGATTCTAAGAATCACACTCAGGTCCTCAGGCTTGAAGGAAAGTTCTTTACTGACTGAGCTATCTTCTTTTATCTTCATTTCCTTTATATTCATCTCCCCATTAAATGTTTATAATTTTATTCATTATTTTGAGTTATAACTTCAGTGATTGTAACCTTCAGAAAATAGAAATCAAAGTGTTATTATTTGGCAAAATCTCTTCTTCCTTATTTGAAGGATCATTTTTTCATGATCTCTTATATTTTAATTTTCAGTTTTAACAATTTAATTCATGAAATGGCAATAAACTTTATGAAGTGTTTTAGTTACATGGCAGTCATTATACATTTTATACTCCTTTAAGTCTGCCAGTATTCAGAGGTATGCAAAATAATGTGCTGACTTTGAATCACTCAGTATCACAGGGACAAATTGATATTAGCCAGCTTTGTTACTGGGAAACACATGCTTCCTTTCTGTCAATTTGTAGCATTGCAGGTAAAACAAACAATTTAAAAATGGACTCAGAAAGAAACTTGATGACCTGTGACTGAAATGTGAGAGAGAGAAAAAGAACCAGTCAAGCTGTAAATCTCAGAGCTTGCCAAACAGAGGAAGATGGCTATGAGGAAGAGAATTGTGCTCTTTGCATGAGATATATCTGCTGACTGCTGAGCTATGGTGTCAGTGGTAAGAATATTCTTCAGAGAAAGAGAATCTCTATGTTGTCATTGCAAGCAGACTTGGGTGTAAGAAAAATGAGAATAAGAGAGAGGGAAACTAAAATTTTAATGCTGGAAGGATTGGTCAGTAGTTAAGGCACTTGCCTTCAAAGCCTAGTTACTGGGGTTCAATTACCCAGTACCCAGAGAAAGTAAGATGCACAAAGTGGTGCATTCATCTAGAGTTCATCTGCAGCAGCTAGAGGCCCTGGCATGCCCATTCTCTCTCTCTCTCTCTCTCTCTCTCTCTCTCTCTCTCTCTCTCTCTGTCTCTCTCTCTATCACTTTCTGCTTGAAAATAAATAAAATAAAATAAAGTTACACTTTCTGAATTAGAACTCAGAAAAGGCAGTAGGTTTAACAATACAGATCTGTAAGCAGCTGCAGGGAGCATTGGGAGCATATAAGTGCATATCTTGTTAAGGGGATAATTATTCCTGTCATCATTTTTAATATTTAGGTCTATCTTTTCTGAGGAATATTTACTTATTAAGCTATCATTGCAGAGTAGATCAAAAGAATTAAACAGAAATATATATTGTTATATATCTATATATATATCAATCTCTATCTATCTATCTATCTATCTATCTATCTATCTATCTATCTATCATTACCTTGCTTTGATGAAGGAAGTACTTTTCACTTGATGTACCCCAACAAAGCTCTACTATGTCTGACTCCCTTCCAGAGAGTACTTTATATATGAAGAAGGGACAATTCTGGTGTTTCCTCTCTCCTTTCATATGATATATCAAATTCTAAGAACAACAGCTTTGGTATTTTCATACCTTAAAGTTAGTGTGTTACCATGGAAATAGAAGATGGTGTCTAAATATGGTTCTACAGGGAGAATCCAGACTCACTGCCCTCCAAATTGGCTAATACCTGACTAACTGTTTAACAAGTTTGCCACTACATGTTAACATATTTATATATTCAACTTTCTATATTAAAGAAATACACAAGGACACACCATGGGGAGTAAATTGGTATACATTGTATTTGATATATATTGCTCCAGTGTGGGCTTATTACCTTGAGCATACATGCTGCATGAGCATAGACTCAGTGCTCATTTCTATGTTTTTGCAGTGGGTAGAGTTTATATGCAGGAGAACCTAAGTTTGGATCCTCAGAACCCATGGATTTTGTGGCTCATATCATAATCCCAAGACTCAAGAAACAAAGAAGGAATCCCTGGAACAAGCTTGAAGGCTAGGCTGGCCAAATTGGTGAGCTCGGCAGTCAATGAGAGATTCTAGTTCAATAAACCAGGTGGAGATTGGAAGAGGGGGACATGCAAACTCAACTTCTGTCCTCCGTGCATATGCACACAGCATTGGTAGCACAACCACATACAAACATGCATTGACACACAAACATGCATACATATACATGCAGACATACATATATAAAAACTAACAGATAAAAATAGAGATGTTTGGGCTGGAGAGATGGTTTAGTGGTTAAACTCCTGCCTGTGAAGCCTAAGGACCCTGATTCGAGGCTCGATTCCCCGGGACCCACGTTAGACAGATGCACAAGGGGGCGCACATATCTGGCGTTTGTCTGCAGTGGCTGGAGGCCCTAGCATGCTCTCTCTCTCTCTCTCTCTCTCTCTCTCTCTCTCTCTCTCTCCCTCTTTCTCTCTCTGTCTGTCACTCTCAAATAAATAAAAACAAACAAAAATAAAATTAAAAAATAGAGATGTTTTATAGAAATATGTTGAATAATTTAGGATTTCTTACCATTTTTTGAACATTTGATAGAATTCATCAGTAAAGTAGTGAAATAAAAACTCAGATTCTTTTTCTATTCATATTTTCTAAAGTTACTTGTCAAGTTAATCAAAATATTTATGAAACTTGCACAAATCATAGCTAATGCCTTCAAATTCTTTTTTATTATAATTTCCTTGATGAATACCTTTATTGAAATACAATACACATGTCATAGAACTCAACCATTTGAAGTGTACAACACCACCATCATTTTTCCTACATCCACAATGCTGTGCAAGTGTAACCACAATCACTACATATGTGTCTACTCATTACTTCATGGGTATGTGAAATGTTCTCAGCTTGGGTCTTGTAGTAGATAGCCTCAGATCACTGGGAAGGAATTTTATTTGAAGCTTACAGATACAGGGGAAGTTCCATAATTGGCAGAAGGAGTTAGTCCACTTTCACAGGTCCAAGCAGAGAGAAAAGGCCTCACCAACACTATAAGTACCCTCTAGAAACTATAGGCAAAACTCAAGGACTATGTATATCTTTAGGCTGGGATTCCAAATCCATCCTCATGCCTTAGGGCTAGACCCTAGTACCTGCATCAGTGACATCCAGCCAATCCAGCTAGAAGATGAAATTACAAGTTTTAATAAACTTGTTGGGAAACATCCATTCAAACCACAGCAGGTCTATTATAAATATTGCTTCTATTAACTGTTACAACCAATTTGTTTGTAAATATATTTTATTTCCTTTGACTATAGTTATAATAAAACAATACTACTCATAATGTAGAAGTATGAAATATATGAAATAACCGATAACAAGAAAACTTGGTAAAATCATTTCAGATAATGGTTAAATGGAAGTTTCAATCTAGTAATATAACCTTGAGAAGATAGCACTGGTGTCAGACATAAAATACTCTAAATATTACTTTAATAACACTATTCTCAGTTATAAAGAGAAAGATAATGAGAAACCCCAAAACATAATTTTTATTTTTCAAAATATCACCAACATCTGTGAAAAGAAAATATAGTATGTTGTGGGGCTGGAGAGATGGCTTAGCAATTAAAGTATTTGCCAGCAAATCCAAAGAACCCAGGTTCAATATTCTAGTATTCACATAAAGCCATCAGATGCATAAGGTGGAATATGTGTCTGGAATTTGTTTGCAGTGGCAAAAGGCTCTAGCACACCCATTCTCTCTCTCTCTCTCTCTCCTTCTCTTTCTCACCCTTCCTTCCTCCCTCCCTCCCTCCCTCCCTCCCTCCCTCCATATTTCTCTCTCAAATAAATAAATAAACTATACATTTTAACAAAAGAGAAAAGAATAAGTTGTGATATACGAAACAAGGATGTTGCTTAACATTAAAGGCAGAAATAGATTTTAGAAGCAGAATTCTAAGTCAAAATGCACATGCTATCAAATTATAATAGTTTCTTATCGCTACTGTACTAAATTGGTACAGATATCTTAGAAAACAAAAATTGTGTTCTAGAGATGAGAAATCATATGTAGGTCTTCCTGGATGACAACCCCAGTGTTGGTTTGGCCATATTCCTTGCAGAAGGGAATCTACTTCCCCATACTTTCATGTCTACCTATTGCCAAAATTACTGGTCCATTGCTTCTTCTATCCTTATTGCTAAAATTTACATTATCCCAAATCCTGCTCCCATCAAACCTGTGATTAGGTGCCTCTCATCTCCTTCTTTCACTTATCTCTTTCACTTAATATGCGTTCTTTGTAATCCTATCACTATGGTGCATATGAAAGACCCAAGCCTATTTATATTATCCACAGATATAATAATTTTCTCTTGGAGGAAGGTAAAGGAAGAAAGTGATATTGAATAGGAGGTCGAACATCCAATATTGTAAAGCAAATTAGGACTATGTCTGGTAACAATGATAAATCTTATTTAGTAAAATAATGTGATCAAACCATCTAACAATAATAATATCACATCTTGTTTCTAAATTTAAGATTCATTTTTACCAACTTGAAATTTTTATTAATCTTGGGTTTTAAGAAATATGTATAAATTGTCATTAGGCTACAAATACTAAATTTTTTAGTTCTTGAAATTAACAAAGACAAACTGAGGAATGAACTATCATGCTACAGCAATGAATTATTTAACAAGCACAGCAAGACCAAATCCCCATTTGACATACAGGGACAGAGATATATCTCAATTTACTCACAGTGGCTCATCTTCACAGTCTCATTACATAACCCATACACTAGTTTATGCACGTCTGCCAATAGACACACTCATCTCCATTCTGGTACCCAGATTTGATTTGTTTTAATCATGCCAGAAGAAAGGAGATTAAAAGCCTGTACTTAAATAGCAGAGAATTTTCATTTAAAATCACAGCATCCAGCAATCTTCCCTCCCCCAATAAATTCAAGTCTCCACCAGTGTCTCTATTTATTGCTTCTGTGAGTCATTCACTTATCAATCTCTTAAATCATTTTGATTTGGAATATTTAAAAACACCACATGGAAACAAAACAAAAAAGACTGATCATCTTGATAAAATAGGCGTCTTAGAAATATGTGCATATATATCAAATTATTAGAAATTTATAGCACACTGATCAAATGCAGAAAGAATTCTCCTAAGTGTTAAAACAGTTGGAAAAGTTTTCCCCACCCCCAAGTCCTACTTTTAAGTTCCTTTGATACAAGGTGGTGTAAAGTCAAGAAAGAACTTAAAACAAGCTCCACATTAATATTTGAAAAAGGGCACCCACTGTGTTTGATGTGGTGCCCTTCATGCAAATGATGTACTCCATGCGAAATCCCACTAGGGAAGATACTGCTTTCTTCTTAGCATGCCCCCTTTTTATTTATGGATAATAATGAACTTCTCACACTCCCTTTGCAACCCCCCATCCCTCAAGCTATAAGAAAATTAAGATATTACTTGCTAACTGAAGATTTTTTTGTCAGTTACCAGGCTGTCTTCATTTTTATTATTACTATTGATACTTGGTGCCAGGGAAAAGATGCCCATTTTCAATTTCTGTATTAGAGCTGGCTTAAATTTGGTATAATGAATACAGCAATCTCTGAGGAAGAAAATACAAAAAATTAGATATATTCACACAAAGTACTTCAAACATGACTACTGTTTATAAGAAATATGTCTTTGTGCACTGGGTGTCACAGAGCATCAGCTTGGTTGGAGAAGGTTTATTATTCATGGAGAAAGCCAATGCTCAGGGAACAATGTGGCCAACTGAGAACTTGTCAAACAGTACTCCCAGGAAGGAGGTATGTTGACAAACACTAAGAACAGTTGTTGATCTATGGCTGTAATTGACAAGCTCACATTGTTTCATATGGGGTTGATATACATTTTCAGTGACTAGGTACACACGTTCAGGAATACTTTAAAAAAACTGGAAGCTAGTCCTGCCTTGCCGTGCCCTTATTTAATAGCAATATGAGACTATCTAATGCCCCCATAGCACCGCACAGCCATACCAAATTTACTAAGAGAAAGCCTAAGTAACTTTTTGTTGTCATCTTTAGAATGATGCTCTTTCTTTTTATCACAGCTTGTTGTGCATGCATGCATAAGTGAAGTAGTAAAGGAAATAGCAAAAATTCTTCACTGAGTACTTCCAAAGCCTTTAAACACTCACTTTTCACTTGATCATGCCCAATCTGGACATTAAAGCTATGCTTACTGTCCCCATGCAGCAAATAAACTAATTTCTAGAGATATTTATGTAAATTATAAACATGAATATTAAATGCTGATACAATCCCATAGTCCTATGACATAGCTTGAATTTCTCAGAACCACAAAATCTCTGTTTTGAGAAATTACAGTGAAGGAATTAAATTCATCCTGAAATCTGTCCATCATCCTGTATAATTTCCAGTTGTTGTTTGATTCAGGTGACCCCCATAAACTTAGTTGTTCTGGATGCTAGGTCCCCAGATGATGGCAATTGGAAATTGAAATCCTGGAGGGAGTACATTGTTGGAGGCAAGCTTACAGGTGTTATAAGTTTCCCCATGCCAGTGTTTGGCACACTCTCCTGTTGCTACGGCCCACTTGACCAGGAAGTGATGTCCAACTTCTGCTTATGCCATTGTTTTCTCTGCCATTGTGGAGCATCCTACTTGAGCCTGTAAACCAAAATAAACCTCATTTTCCTACAAGGTACTCTTGGTTGGGTAATTTCTTCCAGGAGTGTGAACCTGACTGCAACAGTAAAGTGGTACCAAGGAGTAGGATTGCTGCTAGACAGCTGACTGTGTGGCTTTGGCCTATTGGAGCTGATTTTCAAGAGGAATGTGGAAAGATTTCAAACCTTGGCCTACGATATGCCTTGCAGTGTTGTAAGTACAGCTTGATGGACTATTCTGGTCAGAGTTGAAAGACCTGAATGCAATAAGAACTATGGACTGTGAGGTTTGGCTTATGAGGGTGAGAAAGAGTTTTCCTTGGACTGAGCTAGCATCTTATGTGAGAAGCTTGCTTGTATGCCCATGTCTTGAGAAGTTGTGCAGGGTTGCTTTGCATAGAAATGAACTGGTGTGAGCAGAGGGATATGGCACAGAAAAAAAAAAAAAATGAAATCTTTAGGTGAACTGCTGCCCGTTCAGCTGCAATTGAGAGATTGCAACCTTTGAGATTGGGCTAGCTGATATGCACTGGGACAACAGGAAGAATGTTGACTCTTTTGAAGGGGCCTGAGTGCTCAAGGAGTGTCCTGTTCTTCAAAGTCTGCTTTATTCCCCCCTGAATTAACAAATTGGCATCCTACCTGGGACTGTGGAGTATAAAAAATGCAGGAAAAGAGGGTCATTGAGTTTCCAACATGGTCTTGTGTTTTGGAAATGGCCATGGGCAGTATGAAGCCGGTTTGCTGGATGCCCTATGGGGCCATGAGGATGAACCATGGGTTGCAGTGGAGAACCAGTGGAGATGCCATGAGCATGAGATGGCTGTCAAGGAGAGATGCTGGCCCCAGATGAAGTGAGTAGCCTAGCTGGAGGGGTGGTATTGGAACTCCAGAGACTTATTGCTGATTAGAATTATCAGACTTGGATACTTGTCACTGACTAGAGATATTGTACTTGAACCTACAAAGTTTGATGTTTGCCTTAATTGTTTTAAATCTTGTATTGGCTGAACATTTCTTTGCTATACCCAATGCCATCTTTTGCAGTGTGAATATTTATTCTGAACCATTATGGCTCAGTTAAAAGATCTTGGATTATGGGAATGTTTGAACATCATTGGGATTGATAAAAACTTTGGGGAGTTTTTTTTTTAATTTATTTGAGAGCGACAGACAGAGAGAAAGACAGATAAAGGGAGAGAGAGAGAATGGGCGCGCCAGGGCTTCCAGCCTCTGCCAACAAACTCCAGATGCATGCGCCCCCTTGTGCATCTGGCTAACGTGGGACCTGGGGAACCAAGCCTTGAACCGGGGTCCTTAGGCTTCACAGGCAAGCGCCTAACCGCTAAGTCATCTCTCCAGCCCCTTTGGGGACTTTTAAAGTTGGATGAGTGCATTGCATTTTACATAATGCATGGTTATCAGTTGATGAGGGACAGGGGTGAAATGTGGTGGTTTGATTCAGGAGTCTCCCATAAACTTAGGTGTTCTGGATGCTAGGGTCCCCATCTGATGGCAGTTGGAAATTGAAGCCTCCTGGAGGTGGTATATTGTTGGGGGCAGGCTTAAGGATGTTATAGCCAGTTTCTGCATGTCAGTTTTTGGCACACTCTCCTGTTGCTATGGTCTACTTGATGTTGGCCAGGGGGTGATGTCCACCCTCTGCTCATACCATTGTTTCCCCTGTCATCATGGAGCTTCCTACTTGAGCCTGTAAGCCAAAGTAAACCTTTGTGTTTTGGGGGGGGGGGTTGTTTGTTTTTCCCACAAGCTGCTCTAGGTTGGGTGATTTCTATCAGCAATTCAAACCTGACTGCAACAATTCCTTCTCCATTAAAATAATATAAGTTGTGACTGTGAACACTATGGCTGAAGAGAGAATCACAATATCTTGGCTCTTTTCTGAGTGTGTGAAAAGTAAAATAAACTGCATGGACAGTCCACCTTTACTCTAGTTATGTTCATGATAACTAAGTTATGTGACTGATTAAAATGTTTCTATGCCTAACCATGAGTTTTATCCCACCCTAGCTTCATGCTTTTACTCAGGTGACTATGTTAGTTTATGTAGGAATGCAGAATTGATCACATCAGATTCTAGATTATTTTCTCCTCTTGTACTGATTGTTTCATAATTCTGTTAGGAAAGCATCTCTTTTACATTTATGGTATTTAATTTTAATGATATATAATTTTGATAACATGTAAACTTTGTCTTGTTTTTATTTGAAAAATAGTCTGATATAATAGGTTATCATTTTTTTCTGATGATGAATTATAATGTTATTGTTAACTTCTTAGGCAGGACAGCCATGAAATTTCTTGTGAATCCTATGATTTTAACCATTCTGCTTCTCTTGAAGTTTTATTGTTCTTACTTTTGTTATGATATTTAGAAGCTCTTTTCTTTAGGCCATTGCCTGTATAGAATACCAGCATAACACCAAAGCTGTAAAGCAAAGGATGCTGATGCAAGTTTAGAGATGGGATCCATAGACATTAAAAAGCCTAGTTGAATATACTGTTCATCTTTTGTCAAAATAATTAATAATGATGATAATAATAATAAATCATGATATACCTACAAAGCCGCATAAATCATATTGATTTTTTTTAAACCTTGGATAAAGACTTTAGTTTACTTCCTGCATAAAATTAACAGTTTACAGGCAAAGAAAAATAAACCTAAGGAAGTAAACATATTAATAATGATAGAAAGGATGTGCTTGTCAAAACATGGACTCTAATAATGATGTTATACAATTATCATCACTTTGATATCTTTTAAATAATGACTTCTCATCATCTCTTCAAAGAAGGCCATAAATTTCAATGTGATGGATAAGAAAATTAGTGCCTCTAAAGTGAAACTTGCATGTGGTAGGTGCCAGTGGGCTGCTTGAGGGAAAGGCTAAACAATTCAAAGTGTCATAGATGCCAGGCCTCACTTCAGCCAACTCACAGTGTGTCTTAGAGACTAATCCTGACTTTAACAAATAAGGTACTTGTTTCTGCTCAGTAGCTTCTAATAGCTGCTTTAATAAGCTTATCTTTCAGTACAGGCACATAGTAGACACTTAAAGACTGAGCAGATAGAAAATCATATGCATACATTTTTTTATTTATTGTGCACATGTCATCAACATGGTGGAGAGCATGTAGCTGCTCTTGGAAAACAAAGACAGAAGTTAGGAAACTAATAGACAAAATATTTTATTTATGTTTTTCTTAACTTGCCAAGTAACCGAAATATAAATATATAAGTAATATGGAATGCATCAGTTTAAATGAAATATTATTAAGTTCTACTAGAGTGTTTCTAACCTTTAACTTATTCTGCATATGATATGCCAAATGCCTGTTATTGGCAGCAAATATTCTATAATGTATGGAAGTTTAGTCTATTATCATATAGAGACCAGCAGTCTTAATAAGTACCTAAAGCAAAGAATGTCTCAAAGTTATATATTGTAGAATATAGAATAGAAAAGAATAAATAATTTAAAGCATAGAATAATTTAAAATATAATATGTAAGACTAATATTTCTAAATTATATCTGCACTTTTTAAATATAAAATATACTTTCTTTAGGTCTAAATTTACACAAAAAATTGTCAATCCTCACAAATGCTTATGAAACTCAGAATATTACCCTTAGTTGTAGATATAGATGCTTGACAATTGTCAGAAACTGATTCCAGACAATAATGATATACATCACTCTTGTCATGAATTTATTTGCCTTTAAAAATAAATTTGAGATACATTTATTCTTATTTTATTTGAAAATTGAGGTGATTATTGGATTAAGTAAAGTTGACAATCAAAAGTATGATTTTCTCTCTCTCCCAAATAAATAAATAAATAAAACTAAAATATTAAAAAAGAGTTGATTTTTAATGCTTCTGTCTTGCTGCTCTATAAATTTATAATATGTAACTCATCAACTCATAGAATAAAGAAGAATCAAAACGACAATGTTGAAACATTTGTGTGTTTGAGATAGAACTCAGGGCCTCGTGCTTTTGTAGGAAGTATTCTTATGCATTGAGCATCTCCACAGCCAACTAGGCTATCTTTATATTGGAGAATTGAGACCGTTACTGTTCAGACTTATAAATGAATAACGTGCATTATTTCCGTTATGTTGTTGGTGTTGCAGGGTTTGGTATTTTCCTGTTCCTGTCTTGCTGACAATTTTTCAAGTGTGTTGTATTTTTTCTTCAGACCTTGTGGATGTACTTATCTTTCTCTTTAATCTGAAATTTCCCTTGAGGCATCGGCTCTAGAGCTGGCGCAGTCTTACGAGATCTTTTCCCATGAAGTATCATGGAAAGTTTCTCTAATTTGGTTATAACAGTTTTGCTGGGTGTTGTAGTCTGGTCTGGAAGGTGGTGACCTTCAGAGCATGAAAAACATCATCCCAAGCTTCTGAGCCTTTAAAAAAAATTCTACTCAGTAATCTGTTGTTATTCAGAGGGGTCTGCTTTTATAAATAACATATTTATCTCTTGTTTTCAATATGCTTTCTTCGCTCTCTGCAGTCAGATATATCATTGTAACATGATGAAGGAGTGTCTTTGCTAGTCTTCTCTGTGTGATGTTGTAAATGCTCCCTCTGTCTGGATTGCTCTTTCTTTCTGTAATTTGGGAAAAGTTCTTGAAGACAAAATAGAGAAGTTGGAACATTTTAGTGATGATAATTATCACTCTATGCCAATGATTCCTAGATTTTTGTCTTTTCTTAGTATTCCAAATATTTTTAAATAACTTCACATATCTTAATTTTATGTTTTTCATTGCTAGAATGTTTCAATTTCTCTACAGTGTCTTCAAGCTCAGATAGTCTGTCCTATCCTTGATCCATTCTATTGGGGAAGCTTTCCCAATATTTTTACTTTACTGGCACTTAAGAATTACTATGTTTTTCATTTCCAATATTTTAGTTTTTTTAGTAATTATAGTTCTTTTTATATTAATCTTTCATAACTTATATCAGTTTTTAAAATTTCATTTGTTTTTTTTTAAGTTTTCTTAGTTCTTTTTTATTTCATTGGACATACAATTATTCATTTGAATTCTTGATCAGATATTTCATATAAGTCATTCTAACTGGATGCCATTTCTATAGGATTAGAAATTTGGGGAGTGTGTTGCTGGGACATGCTTAAGGGTCTTATAGCCAGTTTACCTTGCCAGTAGTAGTTCATCTCAGCAAGTTGGAGTGTCCTGCCAGGTGCTCTAGCAATGTGGGATGCCCAACATCTTCTCTACCATCCTTTTTCCTGCAAGATTGCAGCTTCCCCTTGAGACAATGAGCCAAAATAAATCATTTCCTCCCATCATATGCTCTGCTCAGAAGCTTTATCCTAGAAACTTGAAGATAACTAAAATGGTTTACAAAATTAATCCTACCACTAAATTATGGTATAGACAGATAAAAATTAATTATATTGTCATATGGGAATGAACTCTACAATATTTCTTTTGGCTAATATAGTTTTTCTGAGAATGTTTCTGTAGAATTCCTTTTTTTTTTAAGTTTTTGTCTTAATCCTGTTAACTAAGTTAAATTTATGCTTTGAAATAACTTACAATCAAATAATCAGCCTGCTTAAAACAATGATAATTGGATTTCCAATTTTTTCCTCTGCTCCTGAACAACCTAGATTAGCAATTTTAACAAGAAATGTTGGACTCGTTAACATGATCTTAAGCTATAGGCCTTGCTTTCCGTCCTTAGTTACCTGGCTGTACTCCTGGTCCAGAATAATGTGTTCCTCGTTAAGATATATTGACAACTCAACTAAAAGCAGCAGGTGTTGAAAGCAACAAATTTCCAAAAATAATGTTGAAGAAAAAAATTAGGAGGACTTGGAGTGATATCATTTATGAATGGTGTGGTGTGTGTGTGTGTTTTCTGGGTCAACAGAGTTCACCAGTCCTTCCACTAAGTCTCTTTCTTTCAACAAATGTGTAAGGAAGTTTTTGGAGACAAAAGTTGTTTGTCTCTCACTGAAATAATGCTGAGTTTTTGCTCATATATCACTGTGTTTACTGTACAATAAATTCAGAAGGTGAGTGCTTGCCTCAGCAGCAGTGGTGGCAGCTAAGGTAGCAGACTCACTCTTGGGTAAACACCATCAAGAGCCTATATCTTTATTTCAGGTCACGCCTGCATTGTAAAGAACATACTTTGTATAATTTTCAATTATTTTAAATTTGTTTTAACTCTGTTATTTCACTATCTGAATACATTCTATTTTGAGGACAATAAAGTGCACTTTAAAATATGTTTGGTGACACTTAATAATGTCTAATTTCTTTCTAAAGGTTGTGTATAAAGTAGTATTGTTACTGAAGTTGATGACAATATAGTTTATGTTTAACTCTATTTTAAGCTATATATTTCTTGTTTTCTTTGATTATATACTCAAGTAAATTTTATTTCCTTATATTATCCTTGAAGGGGTCAGTAAACAGGAACTGAGGACGTCAGCAAACAGATTGTGGATGCCAAAAGCATGCCTGGAAGTTACAAAGAGATCAGGACCTTGAACAGTTTGCCTAGAGAATACACACACTCTGTAACCTTGAGTAACCAAAAGAAAAAATAAATAAAACAGTTTGCGTCTCCCCCTTCCTTACTTCTTCCTTCCTCATTCTGCCTCCAGTATGGCCCTACCCCCACCATAAATTCTTAAAAATCCTATATGAAGTGCCATCTTATCTCCAGGTTCACAGTGTTACTGGAACCTGAGGCATCCCTCTTAGGCCCTGGATCAAGCCTACTTTGGTCATAGAGATGTCCTTCCACTTTGTTTTCCCAAAGTTAAAAAAAAAGGCTTCAAATCTTTTTTTCTTAAAGTCCCATAGCTAAAATGTATCAAACATGCTTAACTTATTTGTTTCCTGTAAAACAATCTTACAGTGAGTATTTGTACTTTTAGTGGATTTATTTGTGTGATTATGGTTGCACCAGAGAGTCTTGCCATTGATGGAAGATCTTTTGGTGTTCAGGGTGGGCCTACCAAGCTTGTGAACTACAATTTGGGGTCCTTGTTAAATTTTAAGAAATAATTGATAAAAACATACTCATGAAAAGTAAATTATGAATTATTGAGTTTATTTAGGACAAAATCACAACGTTAGTCTAGGAAAATGTTGGAGCACAGTCACAAACATGTAGAAGAACAAAAACACACACAATGATGTGAAAGGAGCAGCATAGGTCATGGGATTCATTCAAGTGAACTTGAAGTCTAGGCAGAGGCTGGAACAGAGGCACAAGCATGTGAAAGACAGGAACTTATGTAGGGATGTGGTGGTTTAATTCAGGTACTCCCCATATACTTAGGTGGTCTGATTGCTAGGTTCCCAGATGATGAGAATTTGATAATTAACACATCCAGGAAGCAGTGTATTGTTGGGGGGTGGGCTTATTGACAATATAGCCAGTATTCCCTTGCCAGTGTTCGGCAAACTCTCCTGTGGCAGTTGTCCATATGATGTTGGCCAGAAATACTGTCCACCTTCTGCTCATGCCACCATCTTCCTTTGCCAACATGGAACTTCCCCTCAATTCTGAAAGACAAAATAAACCTTTTTTTTTTTTTTTCCCAAAAGCTGCTCTTGGTTGGGTGTTTTCTGCCAGCAATGTGTGTTAGGTCATTATAAAATGGAGTATAAAAAGACAGAAGAATGGCAACAGACACAAGGAAGTGGGTCATCCACATTCCTCAAGAAACAGCCCAGCCATTACCCATTCCTTTTCTAACAATGCTCCTGGTCTAGGTTTCCTGCCCCCTTATCTCCCACTTGGTCACTTCTGGTCTCACACCCTATGGCTAATGTAAAGAACAAAGGAGTTCCCTTTCTCACCTTCTCCCAACTGAAGAGCTGTATAAAGTGCACTATCTGTGGAATCTCAAGTTGACTGACTACTCTGCTCTCTGCTCTTGAGTCAGTCCTGGCAGCTTGTGCTTACCAACACCCCCCTCCCACCCCCTGGGATAAAAGTTTCCATCTTTGCCTCAGAGTTGTCTTTGTGGTCTTGGTCACTCCTGACCCTTACATGTGAACCTGACTACTATAATAAAGTTGGTACCAAGAGAAGGGTTGGTGCTAGACACTTGACTGTGTAGCTTTGACCTTTTGGAGATGATTTTCAAGAAGAACATGGAAGGATTTGAAACCTTGGCCTAGGAGTCACCTTACTGTGCTATAAGTACAGCTTGATGGTCTATTCTGGTCAAACTCAGACATGAATGCAGTAAGAAGTATGGACTGTGAGGTTTGTCTTGTGAGGGTGAAAAAGAGCTTAGCTTGGACTGGGCTAGAAATAGTTTGTGTGAGAGGCTTGCCTTTATGTCCATGTCCTAAGAAGTTGTGCAGTGTTGCAGTGCATAGAAATGGACTGGTGTGTGCAGAGGGATATGGCACAGAAAAGAGTAATTACAACCTTTGAGATTGGGGCAACAGGAAGAATGTAGACTTGTTTTAAGGGTACTGAGTTCTGAAGGAATGTCCTGTTCTTCAAAGCCTGCTTTATTCTCCCCTAGATTAACACATTGGCACCCTACCTGGTATTATGGAGTATAAGAAATGCAGGAAAGAGAGGGTTATTGAACTTGCAACACCGTCTTATGTTTTGGAAATGACCATGAGCAGTGTGAGGCAGGTTTGCATACGTGGAAATCCAATGGAGCTCGGAGGATGAACTGTGGGTAGCGGTGGAGACCCAGTGGAGATGCCGAGACCATGAGACAGCTGCTAAGGAGAGCTACTGGCCCAAGATGAAGTTTTCCAGGACTGTAAGTAGCCTAGGTGGAGGGGGCAGAATTAGAACTCCAGAGACATTGCTGGTTAGGATTACCAGACTTGGAGACTTATCACTGGCTAGAGCTGTTGGTCTTGAAGCTACAGAGTTTGATTTTTCTACTGTTTAAACCTTGTATTGGTTGAATATTTCCTTGCTATGCCCAGTGCTATCTTTTGTAGTGTGAGTGTTTATTCTGTGCCATTTTGTTTTTTTTTTTTTTTGGGGGGGGGTTATTTTGGGTTAAAAGACTTTGGACTATGGGGTTGTTTGAAAATCATTGGGAGTGATAAAAATGACTAGGACTTTTAAAGTTCAATGAATGCATTATATTTTACATCATGTATGGTTATCAGTTAATGGGGCCCAGGGGAAGAATATGGTGGTTTGATTCAGGTGTCTTCCATAAACTTAGATGTTCTGAATGCTAGGTTCCCAGCTGATGGAGATTGGGGAATTAACACCTCTTGGAGGCAGTGTATTGTTGGGGGTGGGCTTATGGGTGTTATAGCCAGTTTCCCATGCCAGTGTTTGACACACACTCCTGGTCTTGTTTTTCACCTTATCCTGGCCATGGGGTGATGTCTACCCTCTGCTCATTCTATCATTTCCCCTGCGATCACGGAGCTTCCCCTTGAGTCTATAAGCCAAAATAAACATTTTATTTTTTTCAAAAAAAACTAAAGCTGCTCTCAAGGCTGGAGAGATGGCTTAGCAGTTGGGCCCTTGCTTGTGAAGCCTAAGGACACTGGTTTGAGGCTAGATTCTCCAGGAACCACGTTAGCCATATGCACACAAGGGAGCATATGCGTTTGGAGTTCATTTGCAGTGGTTGGAGGCCCTGGCATGCCCATTCTCTTTCTCTCTATCTGCCTTTCTTGCTCTGTCACTCTCAATTAAGTAAAATAAAAAATAAAAAATAAATTTTTAAAAAAGCTGCTCTTGGTTGGGTGATTTCTGCCAGCAATATGCATCTGACTGCAACAAGGGAGGTGTAGGAGAATCGTTCACTCATGTGGGAAGCAAACCATTCTCCCTGAGCCTCCTCATGGAAGAAAGTAAAGCAAACAAGTTGTGAAGGCTTAAGGAAGAATAGTATAGGGAAAGTATCAAAGCAATGACCAGGACATTCAGATGATAAGTAGGTAATAAAGAGAATCATGTGCATACTTACCATGATTTTGGAGAAATTACACAGGTAGCAGGCCCAGTGTTTAGAGGAAGTGCCCACATGTTAGAACTAGAAAGAAAATACATACCTGATAGACTCAGAGAGCAGAGGAAAATCACACATGTCATTAAAGGGAGAAGTTACCCCAAAGCATAAACCAGATGCAAACAGAAAACAGCTCTCACCTACCCACTTATGTGTCTAGATAGAGATCACAGGGCAGAGAGAGGAACAGAGATAAGCACAAGCAAGGACAAGCATTTATAGTCAATTCAAAATGTATATGTTGGGCTGGAGAGATTGCTTAGTGGTTAAGATACATGCCTGTGAATCCTAAGGACCCAGTTTTGAATGCACAGTACCCACATCGGCCAGATACACAGAGTGGCACATGCATTTGGAGTTCATTTCCAGAGGCTAGAGGACCTGGCATACCCATTCTCTCCCTCCCTCCCTCCCTCCCTCTCTCCCTCTCTCTCTCTCTCTCTCTCTCTCTTTCTTTTCTTTTTTTTTAAATTTTTATTTATTTATTTGAGAGTGACAGACACAGAGAGAAAGACAGATAAAGGGAGAGAGAGAATGGGCGCGCCAGGGCTTCCAGCCTCTGCAAACGAACTCCAGACGTGTGCACCCCCTTGTGCATCTGGCTAACGTGGGACCTGGGGAACCGAGCCTCGAACCGGGGTCCTTAGGCTTCACAGGCAAGCGCTTAACCGCTAAGCCATCTCTCCAGCCCTCTCTCTTTCTTTATCAAATAAATATTTTCTAACTTTTCTTCCAAAAAGAAAATGTTTTATTGTGTAAGACTCAGGTATGTAAGGGGCAGAACAGTTCGATTTGAAGATTTGCTCAAAGGCCAGCCCACCTAGGTAGTGTGCTAGACTGTGGCGGCAGCGGGGCACTGCAGACATTGTGGATGAAACTGGACCAGACACGAGTTCCATTCCAGTGAAGGCAGGGTGGCACCTTCTCGTGTTCTTTTTGTGCCTCTTTCTCTAACTGAAATTGCCAAAAAGAAGCTAACTTTCTCCTGAGTCTCCTTCACCACTGAAATGGCTTAAGTAGGTAGCTTAGAAATCAGACCTGGGCCAGGTGGCTCTGCAAGCAAGCAACCTTAACTGCTGAGCCATCTCCTTAGCCACATATATTTTCCTCTTTGTCTTTACTCATTTTTCTTTCTTAGTCATTAATACTTAGTCATTAATGGATTTCTACTGTGATGTTGGCTGTAAGTACTGATAATGGGTGTGGCATGTCTTGTGTGTTTGCCTAGGTTATTTATGCACAAGCCTGTATTCAGCCCAGATAAGCTCTGATAACAGATGTAGTAACTGATCCCACATCAAATTTTATGAACCAGTGAGGTTACTAACATTTTTTCCAGGAGAGTAGGACAGGGTTTTTTTGTTTTTTTTTTTGTTTTTTTGGTTTTTTTTTTAAACAGGAACATAGGTTGACAAAATCAACTCATCACCAAAAGTCCTACTCAAGGTGAAAGCTGAAACAAAATGTTTTGTAGCAAATTGAAATATCCTCGCCAGGAAAGAGGTAGGAAGCTCATATTGTTGTGCCACGACCCCTGACCAGGAGCCAAGACCCCCGGTCACCCAGGAATCACCTAGAGGACCGCCACAGAAGCCGAGACACTCGAATGTAAAAGCAACAGGTTTCTTTTAATGTCAAGCTGAAGCAGGGACTCAATCCACACAGACCGACGCAGCGGGAGTGGGAGAGAGCCTCGACCTTCTAAAAGTAGGGGTTTATAAAGGAAAAGAGTGGGAAGGGGGAAAAGGGGTTACATCACATAGCATCTTTTAAAATGATTGGTTCCAAGAAGGCGCGCGCGGGAACATTTCTAGTTGCTCATCTCTGGTCAGCAGACTGCTTGCAGATCCTATCTTTTGCAAGGGGCCGGAGGCCCCCAGAGCTAAGTATTTCTGGAATGTCCTGTTGAGCAAGCGAGCATGAGTTACAGAAGCAAAGGTCGGCACTTTAATCAGTTAGTTCCTTATCTGAGCCGAGCCCGGGATCCTCCTTTGTTCACAATGGTTTTTCCTACAATGGCAGTGTCATTGTTTAATCAGTTACGTGTTATTTCTTTCTGGTCTCTCATTTCCCCCTCTCTATGTGTCTTGGGGAGCCTATCTAGGGTCCCTATTTGAGTGTTTAAATATTTCCTGTATCTATGTTGGTTGTCACTGGTTGGTAGGAGTAATTTCTTTGTACCATCAATTGGATGGTGCCTAGCTGTTGTTTCATAAACTGTACCAACTTATTTAAAATACAGGGGCCAAAAGTAAGCAATAGAAGTAAGATGAGTAGGGATCCTAGGAGGGTGGATATCAAGGTAGTGAACCAGGGGGAGCGATTGAACCATGATTCAAACCATCCTTCTTGAAGTATGCGTTCACGTTGCCGCTTCTCTAATCCCTCCCTTATTTTAGTCATTGATTTTTTAATTACTCCAGAATGATCAACATAGAAGCAACATTCTTCTCCTAAAGCTTGACATAGTCCCCCTTGTTGTAGAAGGAGTAAATCGAAACCCCTTCTATTTTGAAGAACTACCTCCGCTAGGGAAGTAAGTGACTCTTGTAAATGGGAGATTGACTTTTCTAATTCTTGGATGTCTGAGTCTATTGCTATTCTGAGGTCAGTGTACTGTTGGTTCTGAGTCACTATGGAAGCTATTCCCGTTCCTGCTCCTGCAAGTCCCAAACCTAGTAGTAAACTAACAGTTAGGGTGGTAATCAGCTCTCTCTTTGTTCTGATTAAGTCTACACCCAGATAGCGCTTCATCTCTTCAGCTGAGTAGTAGGTTATTTTGGGGATTAATCGTACCTGAACACAGGAATCCTCAGCAGTGGTTAGCACAGCTGCATTAATGCAGGGTGTGAGCCCTGTATTGCAAACCCACCAAGAGTCTTCAGAGGGAATAAGATAGGAGGAAGAGGCATTGAGAAAAATGGTCTGATCACATAAAGGAGAGGGAATTGAGTTAGATTGGGCACCAGTGACACATAGTCCTTGTCCGGATACCTGTTGGAGGGTAAGTTTTATATTTCTTGGCTGTTGCCATCTGCATTTGTTTATATCTGATGATACATTATATGAATCAGAGACTGCGACCCCTTCATAAAATGGGGGCCTCGCATTATAGCATAACCAACAGGATTCGGTGAGCTCAGGTCTAGAGGAGTTAAGGAAACGATAGGTAGAGTCTAAGAGTGAGAGAAGAGGGTTGTGTTCTTCTTCTTGCATTAAATCCCTGCTAGGGTTTCTTTCTGTGTCTTCTGCAGGCCTCCCTGGAGGTTTTTGTGTTGTCATTTTATAGGCTTGTGATGGGGGGGATGGGGCTTTGAAGGAGGTAGGGTCCTGGTGTTATTATGTGGGGCAAGGGGTTTGACTGGTGCGGCTTGAGTTAAAGCCTTATTGGGCCCTATAGCCTGGGGTGGCTGTAGGGTTGTAATTTTTAAGAGAATGGTGAACAGGACTCCATTGTTATATCCTGACTGGTAGAGTCGCAATCCCCAAGTAATCCCTGCATCCCATTTTGTCTCCTTTTTTCCTGCTTCAGTAAAGGAAACGACAATGGGATTACATGTAGGTTGCCTTGGGGTACATTGAGTGGCCTTGCTCCTTCGGATCTTATTGAGGCTCGAGGGGGATGGCTTTACCCAAGAACAAGTCCCAGTCTGTTCACATCCCCATGCTTTACAATAAAAATCTGCTTCTCCCCCACATTTTGAGATTTTCCTCCTATCTGTGGGGACTGGACATACATAAAAGCAGGTGCCCTGTAAGGTTTGCATGGCAGTATGAGTTCCACATCCTGGGATTCCTATCCTGCCTTGGTGATGGGGGTCCTGTTTAAAAAGGGCACATAAGTCTAGAGTCAGATTGGGCCACCAAGTTCCAGGGGGATGTATTTCCCAAGTTTGCATTACCACCTGTTTGGAACTAGGGGTGATGATCTGCCAGAAAATGTTATGTGGGAGATGAGGGTTTCTAGCAGCCCAGCAAACCTGGCTATTAATTAAGCAAACAGTAAGTAACAGTATCAGTACTTGTTTTAATTTGGGTCTTTCCGGTGGAGGCGGAGCTTCAGTGGGTCCTCTGGGTCGGGATGGCTCATCCATGTGTCTCCAGCTTGCCAGGGAAGCAGCTTTACGTGGGTCCAATGGATCCATGAAGTGATGCCATCTACCTTTATGGCT
Organism: Jaculus jaculus; assembly: GCF_020740685.1. Lineage (NCBI taxonomy): Eukaryota > Metazoa > Chordata > Mammalia > Rodentia > Dipodidae > Jaculus > Jaculus jaculus. Next base: position 57,217,170 of record NC_059108.1, on the reverse strand, counting down.
GTGGGAGTGGTCATCAGCACGATGTAGGGGCCTTTCCATCTGGGTTCTAAGGACCTCTGTTGGTATCTTCTGACGAGTACTTTGTCTCCTGGTTGGAACCTGTGGGGTTTTGGGGGAGCAACAGTCTCATATACAGCCCTTAAATGTGGCCAGATCTCTTTGTGAGTGAGCTGTAAACGCTTCAAAGAGCGAATTAGGTCCTGGTCATCCATTTGTTCTAGAAGGTCAATTTGGAGGCTTGGGATAATAGGAGGCGGCACTCCAAACATTATCTCAAAAGGGGTCAGACACATATGATATGGGGAGTTCCGAACTCGGAACAAAGCAAAGGGAAGGAGAGACACCCAGTCAGCGCCGGTCTCTAAAGCTAATTTAGTCAAGGTCTCTTTTAGAGTTCTATTCATTCTTTCTACCTGTCCTGAACTCTGAGGGCGATAAGCACAGTGCAACTTCCAATTGGCCCCCAGTGCAGTGGCTATTCCCTGACTTACCTGAGATATGAAAGCTGGTCCATTGTCTGAACCTAGAGAGATTGGGAAGCCATACCTGGGCAATATCTCTTCTAGTATCTTCTTAGCAACCACCTGCGCAGTCTCTGTTTTTGTAGGGAAGGCTTCTACCCAGCCTGAAAATGTATCTATAAACACTAGGAGATACTTATATGCTGTTTTTCCAGTCCCAATTTCAGTAAAGTCTAATTCCCAATAGGCTCCTGGTCTGGTTCCTCTCAGTCTGGTTCCTGGATTGGAGGGAAGAGCTGTAGCATTAGTCATACAGCAAGGCTGGCAATTAGATACGATTTGCTCAATGATCTGACTGGCATTTTTTATTTTGAGGTGGGAGTTACGCAGTAACTCCTGCATCCGCTTGATTCCTAGATGGGAAGAATGGTGGATCTTTTTTAGAATTCTCTGTCCCAATCTTTGAGGTAGAATCAGGCGGCCATCCTCTGTTTTCCACCAGTCATCAGACTGTTGGGCTCCTTTTAATTGTTTAATCCATGTTAAGTCTTCTGAGGTGTATTTTGGAACGTCTGGAAGTTTTCTGCCTCCGGGGTCTACCAGGACAGGGGCTATCCTAGTTGCCAGGGCCACACATTTGGCTGTCTGGTCAGCTAAGTTGTTTCCTTGGGGAATTAGTCCGTCCCCTTTTTGGTGTCCTGAACAGTGAATGATAGCCACCTGTGTAGGGCCCCAGAGGGCTTGGAGCAGATCTAGGATCTCTTGCTTGTTTTTAATGGTTTTTCCTTCAGCTGTCAAGAGCCCCCTCTCTCTGTATATTGCTCCATGGACATGTGCTGTAGCAAATGCGTAACGGCTGTCCGTATATATGTTTAGTTTTTTATTAGCCCCTAGTTGTAAGGCTTTGGTGAGGGCTATAAGTTCTGCCTTTTGGGCTGATGTGCCTGCTGGAAGAGACTCTGCCCAAATGACATCTGTCCCCGATGTGACTGCGGCCTCCGCGTACCTGTGTCCATCCTGGATGAAGCTGCTGCCATCTGTAAACCAGGTTACTTCAGCGTCTTTGAGAGGGGTGTCCTTGAGATCTGGCCTTACGCTGTACACGTGAGCCAGTATCTCCACACAGTCATGGAGAGGCATCTCCAAGTCTGGATCAGGCAACAGAGTGGCGGGGTTCAGAGTAATGGGCATCTGGAAAGTTATTCTGGCTGGATTCAGGAGCAGAGTCTGATAGTGGACCATGAGGGCGTTGCTGAGCCAGCGGTCCGGCGGTTGCTTTAGCACTCCCTCAATGGCGTGAGGGGTGGCAACTGTAAGGTTTTGCCCCAAAGACAGCTTGTCTGCATCCTTGACTAGAAGGGCTGTGGCAGCTATAATCCTCAGACATGGGGGCCACCCTGCTGCTACAGTGTCCAGTTTCTTTGACAAGTAGGCAACAGGGTGCCGCCAGGGTCCTAAGCTTTGGGCGAGGACTCCCTTTGCTATCCCATTATGTTCATCTATGAAGAGCATAAATGGCTTAGTCACATCCGGGAGGCTTAGGGCCGGGGCTTCTAGAAGGCGTACCTTTAAGTCATCAAAAGCTTGTTGGTGATGATCTGTCCATTGGAAAGGCTGGTTTTCCTTGGTGGCTTCATATAGAGGTTTTGCCAGTTCCGCGAATCCAGGGATCCACAGACGGCAGAAGCCTGCTGTGCCAAGGAATTCTCTAACTTGCCTGGGTGAGGTTGGTGTTGGGATCCGGAGAACAGTCTCTTTCCGGGCATCTGACAGCCAGCGTTGTCCATCCCGGAGGATGTATCCTAGGTATGTCACCCGCTGCTTGCAGATCTGGGCCTTTTTAGCAGAGGCCCGGTATCCCAGATTGCCCAACGTCTGTAGGAGGTGTCTGGTTCCCGCCAGGCATATCTCTTGGCTGACTGCTCCTATTAAAAGATCATCCACATATTGTAACAGAGTAAGTCCTGGGTTACGTACCCGGAAGTTTGAGAGATCTTCATGTAAAGCCTCATCGAAGATTGTAGGAGAGTTTTTGAATCCTTGAGGCAGCCGAGTCCAGGTGAGTTGGCCGTTGATTCCAATGTCCGGATCATGCCATTCAAAAGCAAAGTATGGTTGGCTCTGTGGGGCTAAGGGTAGGCTAAAGAACGCATCTTTTAAGTCCAGGACAGTATACCAAATGAGCTGAGGTGTTAGGCTTCCCAACAAAGTATAAGGATTAGGAACTGTTGGGTGGATATCCATTGTTCTTTTATTTACTTCCCTCAGATCCTGGACTGGGCGGTAGTCGTTTGAGTTAGGCTTTTTCACTGGTAGGAGGGGAGTGTTCCAAGCTGACTGGACTGGCTTTAGGACCCCCAACTGGAGGAGCCGTCTGATGTGGGGGGTGATCCCCTGTTTGGCCTCCATTGGCATTGGGTATTGTCGTACCCTAACTGGTGTGGCTCCGGGTTTTAGTTCCACCAGTATGGGGGGTCTGTGTTGTGCATATCCCATCCCACCAGTTTCTGCCCAAGCTTGCGGATATGCCATCAACCAGGAAGAATCTAAAAGTTCCCCCTCCTTTGCATGTTTTTGGAAAAGCCTGTATTCTTCTGTTAGATTGGTAGTTATAAGAATTTGGGCTATTGTAGCCTTTAATTTGGGTGAAGATCCACCCATGGCAGAAACTTGTGCCCCCTGTTCTGAAAAGGATATCTGGGCTTTCATTTTAGATAACAAGTCACGTCCCAACAATGGATATGGACATTCAGGTATGACCAGGAAGGAGTGGGTCACCTGGTTGGTGCCTAAATTAACAGTCCTCCTAGTTGTCCATTGGTAAGGTTTGGTGCCTGTGGCTCCCTGGACCCAGGTAGTTTTCTTTGTCATGGGCCCTTCTGCTTGTAATAGTACCGAATTTTCTGCCCCAGTATCCACCATAAAAGTTATTTTCTTCCCCTCCACATCAAGGGTTAGCCTGGGCTCAGGGAGGGGAACTGAGCCCTGTCCCCCTCAGTCACTGTCTTCTTTACTGGCTGCCAGGATATTAGTCTGTTGTTTATTTTTGGGACAATCTCGGACCCAATGTCCTTCCTCCTTACAGTATGCACATTGATTCTTTCTTACCTTAGATTTTGTTCCTTTATTGTCTCCCTTCCAATGGGGTCTCCTCATGCAAGTGGTGTCCTGGGTGGTGAGATTTCCAGTGGCAGCCAGAATTTCCTTAAGATCTTGACGATGCTTGGTCTGTTGTAGTTCTAAGATCTTAGTTAAATTTCTTTCCTGTCTCCTTTCTCGTTTAATTTCTTTTTCCTCTATGCTTTCTCTTTTATCAAAGACCTTTTCCACCACTGCTACTAAGTCCCTAATATTTTTCTCTCCTAACCTTTCTAATGACTGTAACTTTTTCTTAATATCAGGGGCGGCCTGATTAATAAAAGCAAACATGACAGTGGTAGCCGCTTCCTCTGACTCAGGCTCATATGGAGTGTATCTGCAGAAGGCTTCTTGGAGTCTTTCTAGGTAAGCGGCTGGACTCTCATCTGGTCCCTGTCTGACATCATATACCTTGGACATATTGGCAGGCTTTCTTGTTGCTGCCCTGAGACCCGCTAACAGAGTCCAGCGATAGATCAGGAGTTTCTCCCTACCTTGTGCCGTATTGTAGTCCCAGGTGGGGCGGGTAGTCGGGAAACTGCCATTTATTATGGCAGGGTCGGTGGTGGGATCTCCTGTAGGCCCTGGAATGAGTTTGCGGGCACTTTCAATGATCCTGCCTCGCTCCTCAGTGGTGAACAAAACCTGTAGGAGCTGCTGACAATCATCCCAGGTGGGCTGGTGGGTGAAGAGCACAGTTTCTAACAGATTAGTCAGTCCCCTAGGATTCTCAGAGAAGGGAGCATTCTGAGAACGCCAGTTGTACAGGTCACTGGTGGCAAAAGGCCAATAGTGAAAGGGCTGATTCCCATCCGCATCAATGGGTCCAGCAGGGCGGAGCAGTAGAGCCACTGTCTGGTCAGGGACTTGTGGGGTAGCTGCCCTCTGGCTCCGTGTAGCCTGAGCTGGTCCCAGTGGATTTGGAGGCAGGCTGGCTGGGGCTGGGGCCTCTAATGGAGGTTGGGGAGGATTAGGGTTGGGAGGAGGTACATAGGGGGGAGGGAAGATGTCGATTTCCTCGTTTCCTCCTGTGAGGATGGGGGCCGTCACCTCTGCAGTGGGTTTGGTATCTCTTTTAGGGGAGGCGGCCAGCACCTGTGAAGAAAGGGGTAGGGGAGGAAGGAAGGGCTTTATCCAAGGAAGAGGTTCTTCTATCAAATTTCTCCAGGTCGCAATATAAGGAATTTGGTCAGGGTGTCCACTCCTAGGACGAAAAACAATTTTTTCAACTTCTAATATGGTATTCAGGTGAAAAGTTCCCTCTGGTGGCCATCCTACATTAAAGGTGGGCCACTCAGAGGTACAGAGCATGATCCATTTGCCTTTCTTAACAGCTATTCCGTTTTCTTGGGCAACACTTTTGACATCCTTCCAGTGTGCCAGACAGAGTCCTAGAGGAGAAGAAGGTGTCTGTCCCATGTTATAAACGTCCAGGGAAAAGCGTCCGTAGGATCAGGGTGAACGTAACACACAGACATACAAGTACAACACAAACACAGAGGGCCCAATAGAGAGTTATGTGCACTTCAGAGCTAAATTCAAATCTGTGATGGTCAAATGAGTCTGTGTCCTTAAGAGACAGCTGAACAATACCAAACACGATACAAATGGGAGCTGGTCTCCCCAAATCCGTGATGGCCAAACGAGTCTGTGTCCTTAAGGGACGGCTCAACAATACCAAACACGGTACAAATGGGAGCTGGTCTCCTCAGTAGGTTGGCTCTGTCCTCCAGGACAGGGTCCCTACTCAAATGAGGGGGCAAGACGTCTCAAGCCTCCTCCAGGTCTGCCCTTACGGTACATCCACCAGGGACATAAGACCTGTCCAAAATTACAGGACTGCAAATGCCATGAATGAGGCTTGCCAGCAAACTGAAAGTAAAAGGGAAAAAAAAGAAAAGGAAAAGGAGCGCTCAGTTACTCACCCGGCCGGTCAGAGAAGAAACCTTCGGGGTCTTGGGTTCGTTGGGGGTCTCTAGGGATCCCGGGCAAGCCCCCAAGATGTTGTGCCACAACCCCTGACCAGGAGCCAAGACCCCCGGTCACCCAGGAATCACCTAGAGGACCGCCACAGAAGCCGAGACACTCGAATGTAAAAGCAACAGGTTTCTTTTAATGTCAAGCTGAAGCAGGGACTCAATCCACACAGACCGACGCAGCGGGAGTGGGAGAGAGCCTCGACCTTCTAAAAGTAGGGGTTTATAAAGGAAAAGAGTGGGAAGGGGGAAAAGGGGTTACATCACATAGCATCTTTTAAAATGATTGGTTCCAAGAAGGCGCGCTCGGGAACATTTCTAGTTGCTCATCTCTGGTCAGCAGACTGCTTGCAGATCCTATCTTTTGCAAGGGGCCGGAGGCCCCCAGAGCTAAGTATTTCTGGAATGTCCTGTTGAGCAAGCGAGCATGAGTTACAGAAGTAAAGGTCGGCACTTTAATCAGTTAGTTCCTTATCTGAGCCGAGCCCGGGATCCTCCTTTGTTCACAATGGTTTTTCCTACAATGGCAGTGTCATTGTTTAATTAGTTACGTGTTATTTCTTTCTGGTCTCTCAATATGACTGGGAAGTAAACAAACTTACAAGTCCCAGAAAGTTCCTAAAACTTCAAAACTCAAAGAAAATCACAAAGCCTCTCCCCAAGCTTACATAAGCAGTAGCAACACAAGTAAGAGAAAAGTAATTGGCAACTGCCTGAAAGTGATAAGGGAAGCTCCAGGAATGCAGCCTTTGGATTCCCTACACTTGACTAAGAATGCAACTGCTGACATAGAGGTGGTGCCACATTCCAGACATTATAGTATTCAACAGCTCCCTGTCTGCCCAGAGGTGTAATTAGCAGCATGAAAGAGTATATTCTGGTTACTGAAATTGACTATGATTGTGCAAAACTGTGTGCTTATATGTATAGTGAGATAACACTGGGTATGCATCAGTTATTTTCATGAAGATCTTTGAAGTATCTCACTTTTTCCCAGGGATGTCCTAGTTTTGAGATAATGGATCTTGGAACAGAAGAAAGGGGTCTTATTTATCTGTGTAGAGCAAGCCATGTGCACATTGGTATATGGCAGAGATCTTACTTGTGCCCAAGTTCCACAGAGTGATGTGAGATCCAGATGAAAGCTCAGGGTGCACTGGGATTGAGCCACAGTTTCGCACTGCAGAATGCGGACCAGTGTGTTTTATAAAGCAGTGAGCCTGACAGCAAGTAGAGTACAAATGGGTCCTTCTGCCCATAGAATGAGCAGTTCATGGTTGCCACATAGTAGTCACTTTGACACTTATTTGCCTCTGTGCTCTGGCAGAATTTTTTTCTATAAACAACTAGAGAATCATATTGTGGTATATTCTGCTAAAAAGGTACAGCTGAAAATATATATAGTAATAAATGACATTAAATATACTTAATATTCAGCTCACATTTTAAAAATCCATAAGATTATCTTTATTGCCTGTAAATATCTAATTCTATATGACTTAGTGATTAAATTTAAAGAAGTTCAATCTGGAGAGATGGCTTAGCAGTTAAGGTACGTACCTGTGAAAGCTAAGGACCCAGGTTTGATTCTCCAGGTCCCACATAAGCCAGATGCACATGGTGGCTCATGCGTTTGGAATTTGCTTGCGGTGGCTAGAAGCCTTGATGTGCCATTTTCTTTCTCTCTCTCTCTTTCTCTCCTCTTTGTCTCTAATAAATAAATAAATAAAAATTAAATCTTAAAAAAACAATTAAAGGGGTTGCCTAATCTCATAAATTGAGTTGGGTTGTATTCTCTGTATTTCTATTTCCTAGAAGAAATTGACCTAAAATTGCAATCATACATATATGTGAACAAATTAATAGGTTAAATTTATTAGTGCTTTTATGATAAATTTCTGATTAAAACTCTTTATAAATATTTTTTATTTATTTTTCTCTGTAAATTTGTTATAGTCTAAGGCTGGTGAATTGCAAGAATTATTTCTTAGGGAAATTTTTTTATTACTTATTTAAGAATATTGTCCTAAAAGAATAATATATATAAGCATAAGTGTGGAAAGCATGAATTTATAATGTAGCAAATATTTTATAAGGACATAATATTTAGTGGACTAACTTTCCTACCCAAATCTTGCATTTATTATCTATATTACTTGTATAATCATTTAATAAGAACTTTCTTTCCATTAACTTAGGTAAGTAAGCTTTAAAAATGGGTTATATGAAGACTGCATAAATAGGAAAATGAGCATAATTTTATATTCTTAAGGCAATACAAAACCCAAAATTTATCTTTGACAGTGGAAGTAACATAAAAACATTAGTTTTTACTTTTTCAGAGATTCATTGATGTATGGTCTAGCTAGGAAAACTCCTTGTTTGTGAAATTGAGCATGATAACACATGCCTAGGATCCAAGCACTTGGAAGGTTAAGCAGGAGGATTATGAAGTTGAAGTGAGATAGAGGTAGATAATGGAATTTTGTCTCAACAATAGTAAATAAAACAAAACAAATAAAGAAGATTAAATTAAAGAGCTATAACATTCACTTTTATCTTCTTTTTCTAAATGGATCAAAAATCCATTTAGCAATACTTTAATGGAATGTGCAATGACCTATACGATATCCATTTATTCATATATTCATAATAGCAACTCAAAGAGGACATTGATATCAATTACAGATAACATAAATCAATGAAATGATTTTTTCTTGATATTAGTATTTTTCTCTAGGTATGTAATAAAGCATTTTTTTAAATTATAGAGACACCTCGATCTAGAATCATCATATGATTCATAGTAAACACTTCCAATATCTATCATCTGTACTATGTATAGAAATTACTGAAAAAATGGCTGTATATCATCATTCATTTACATTAACACAGATGTGAACACACATATTTATACACACATAAATATTATATGTACATACATGCTCACTCATACACATAAATATATAAAAACACATACACACACACACACACACACACATATATACCATGAACATAAGAGAAAACTACTGCAAATTAAAAAAAATATTATCTAATGTGTAAACATTATCACAGTAACTCTGGCTTATACACATGGCCCTGTAAAAGCACACAGTAATATATGCTGAATACTATGGCTTTCAGAGGATGGTTTAGGGTTGTGCTAATTAAAAGAAACCCTATAGAACTGGAGATATGGCTTAGCAGTTAAGGCACTTGCCTGCAAAGCCCTAAGGCCCATGTTTGAATCTCCATATCCCACGTTAGCCAGACACATAAAGGTGAGGCAAGAGCAAGGTCACACATGCCCACTAGGTGACACAAGCATCTGAAGTTTGATTGCAGTGGCTGATGCCTGCCAATTCTCTCTCTCTCTCTTTCTCTGTCTCTCTAAAAATAAATAAATAAAAAATAAAGAAACCCTATATTTGTATATCCAATTGTTCCAATAAGATTTTGTGTTCATAGAAAAAAAAAATTAAAATACTACTTGGCTGCAAATCATAGCACCATTTGCCTACCAATCAAGGAAGAAAATGTTTGTTTGGTTTTTTTTGTTTTTTTTTTTTTTTTTTTTTTTTTTTTTTCCCCTAGAATCAGATGAAGCAGGCAATGTTCTCTTCTATAGGCTCAAAACATTTCTCCTCTGAGTTGTTCCAAAGCACCAAAGTCTCAAACACAAAACCTTACAATTCTACTTCTCCCAGTTGGACTTCAACTGAAATAATTGACTTGTGCCCATCAGAAGAAAATGTTAATCTCTTTTTGGATATACTGCAAGAGTGCTACTTAGTTGATACTGTACTTGATCTTAGGGCACTCCTGGTAAAACACATCTGCTCTTTCCAGTGCTGCATCTTGCTATTGTTTAAATATATAGACTGTCCCCAATACAATAGCCATAGAAACACCCATAAGGATGAGAGACAAGTGTCTCATGTTGTTCCACTTTAAAGCATGTTACTTGCCAGGTTCCTGTCCTTCTTGGTGCTTCTGGCTTCTCCTTGTGTTGTCCAGTTCCTGGTGGGCCCAGGACATGCTTGGTTTGTAGCAGCAAAACTATAATCTCTGTTTTACCTGCCTGGCTCTCATCCTCTCACCTAATCATAAAGGAAAAGCCAATCAGGTGGAAGATGTCTCTAGGGACAAATTGGCCATTGATGTGACTTTTATATGGGGAAATCTTTGACACAACTTGGGAAAAATTACTAAGAAAATTGTCATCTTTTTAGCTAAAAAGCCACAGAGTCATGATAAAAGTTTTACAATTTTCAGCTGATTTCTCTAGCTACAGAAAGTTTGTACTTCCTAAAACATGTGTGGAAAGTCTTCCTCCATCCCCTTTTCTTTCCAATTAAAAAATTTCTCCTGAAAGGCTATATTCAATGTGGTATTTCTAGAACCACTAAGACTAAATCCTTTGTGTCAATTATCATTTAAATTGATGCCCTTTCAACTTTGCCTTGGTGCAAAAGCAGTATGAAGTCAGCAAAAGCAAAGCTGAAACTCAAAATCTTGAGGGCTCAGTGAACATGGTGAAGATTCTTGTCATGCTGGTCAGAACCCAAGGGCCAACACATCCCAATGAAAAATCATGTCCAGAGCATCAAATCTCAAATCTGTCATGTTCCATGCTGCTAAACCACAGTGTTCAGTAAGTTAGATGTGTTATTTACAGTTTTGAATTACAATATTTTCAATTCATGATGGGCTTTTAATATACTCTGTCAATTATAATCTTTGTGCTTTATAACCTTGTTTTCTCATTTTTTGTTGTTGTTTGCTTTTTTCTGAGGTAATGCCTCACTCTAGCCCAGGCTAACCTAGAATTAACTATGGGCAAATCTGTGCATCCTTAAACTCATGGTGAGCCTACTAGTGCTGCCTTCCAAGAGTGTCGGGACTAAAGGTGTGACCACGCCCTGCTGACATTTTGTTTCCGTTGTTGCTTTTGGCTTTGTTTGTTCCTTTAGTTTGGTTTTGGTTTTCTTAGCATTTTGTTGTTGTTGTTGTTTTGTTTTTTGTTTTTTGAGGTAGGGTCTCACTCTAGCCCAGGCTGACCTGGAATTCACTATGGAGCCTCAGGGTGGCCTCAAACTCATGGCGATTCTCCTACCTCTGTCTCCCGGCTCTTAGCATATTTTTAATTTTGTAAAATTTATTCATATTTGTTAGCAGAGAGAAAAAAAAGGAAAGATGGAATGTGCACTCCAGAGCTTCTTGCCATTACAAACAAACTTCACATGCATGTGCTACTTTGAGCATCTGGTTTAATATGGGTACCAGGGAACTGAACCCAGATCAACAATCTTTACAAGCAAGTGCCTCTTACTACTGAGCCATCTTCCCAGCCTGAGTATGATTATTTTTGCTAGTCTACTCACAAATTCTTGATCTTCCTATCTCATAGTACTGAGTGCTAAGATTATAAACCTACAGCACCACACTCATCAATTTTTCCTGTTTTTATTTTGATTTTTACTTTCTTTTGTAATTGAAAAATAATTTGTAATTTGAAATTTGGCATTTGTAACAGACAGATTCAGGTTCGCGGAGATGAACTTCCAGACCAGGCACAGTTATGGAGGAAGGGATATTTATTGAAGCTTACAGATCCAGAGGAAGTTCCATAATGGCAGAAGAAGCTGGCCTGCCTTCACATGCCCAAACAGAGAGACTCACAAGCCAAAAGCCACACTTCAGGAACTCCAGCTAGGCACACTTTGCATATCTTTAGATTGAAATCTGAAACCCACCACCATACCTAAAGATCCACCCAGTGACATTTCCTCCAGCCAGGTAGCCAACAGATGCAAACTACAAACCAATAAACAACTGAATATATTGGGGGCCATTTATTCTATTCAAACCACCACAGCATCCAAACAGTATTTAAGAAATTGAATAAATTATAAAAAACATGTAGTAATTATAACTCCCTGATTATATTATGAAAAGACAATTGATAAGATTCTATAGATTTCTGTCATTGTCATTGTTTTTATTTTGTTTTGTCTTGTTTTTCAGAAGTATCCTGGCCAGTGTATTTTAAGATTTGGCCAATCCACTTGAAGTGAAGTAAGTATGAGTATGTACGTAACTAGAAAATGATTCCATGGATTGCTATTTGATGATGCTTCTTAACTTTTAAACAAGTGATGAGTATACATCCTAACCAGGAGTTATATATTAAATAAACATCAAGAATTTCCAATCTTTATAATTAAAATTTACTAAATATAAAAGATGTTGGAAATTTCCCCTTCAACAAACAAAAGAATTAAATGAGATTCTCTGACATTAGCTATCATATTGCTAGGATATAGTGCAGAGAAATACTAATTGATATCACCATGCTACTTGGCCCTGAGGCACACAAAACTTTGCAAGTTTAAGGCACATTTTTGCATGTGAACCCAAACCCAACCCTAAACTGGAAATAAATGGCTATTTCCTGTTCTGAAAACACATTCAAACAGAATGTTTCTGCTTCTGTGGGATAGCACAAACTTTTATGAGTAAAAGAGAAAATGAATTAATAATGAGTATGATTTGTGTAAGACATAGATCGAGATATAAATAGCACAATGTTTGGCAACAGGTGTTTAGTTGATGGAGCCCTGGCTCAAATTCTAGCTGTATGAACTTGCAAGTTATAAAACCTCTTAGTCTCCAATTTTATTTGACTTTGTTTATCTTCTAAATCCCTGTTTGTTTGTTTGTTTTGTCTGTTTGTTTTCTGAGATGCAATGTCATTCTTTCTTAACCAGTCAGAAAATTCTACTCACAGCACCATACAATGTACCCACAAATGAGACTATTTCTAATATAAAAACTTCCTTTCCTCCCTGCAAATAGGAGGAACATAGGAAAGAGAGAACATAGGAAAAGGAGAAAAATACTTGGCATGAATCTAGCAAAATGTAGGTAATACCTGTATTGCAAAATTCTAAAGCAGAGTCTAAGGAACTCAAAGCATGGCCAAAGGAATTCATGGAACATCTATATAATTCAATCATGCATATAGACATCATTCAAGAATTGAAGAAGCACCATTGTAAGTAATCACTTTTCACAAATTAATCCATACTACAGAAAATTCAATCAAAAATTTTTCTTAATAAACTAATTTCAAATTTGTATAGGAAAGCAAATTAATAAGAATATCCATAACTGCTTTGATAAAGAAAAAATGGAAGTGAATAATGGACATTGTAATATTAATGGTAAATATGAATTTGAAGTAAAGAAGATAACATCATAATGTTGTTAGGATATACACTTTCCAGAATGCTTCCAAGGCAGTTTCAAATAGACTCATAGATGCCTGAAAAAGATTCAATCAATGGAATTGAAAAAAAAAAAATCACTATTTTAGAAAACTGATAAAATATAGCTAGAGTTTTCAAAGAAAAATATCAACTATAAGTCATACCTCATACCTAATATATAAATATGCAACTCACATATATCATATGCAAAAATAGCAATTGCAAAATAATAAAAATGAAAGTAAGATATCAAAGTTAACATAGAAAATTATTTTTAGCCCAAGTCTATTAGATACCAAAAGCACAATCAAGAAAATAACAAATTCAGTTTCCTTTTAAAATTAAAGCAAACAAAATATGCTATTTGAGTTACTAAGAAGACAAGCTACAAATGAAAAAAAAAAAAACTCTATAATATATATCCCACAGAGACTTTTACATAGTTTACTAAAATTCCTATCAAAATTAAGATATAGAGGGCTGGAGAGATGGCTTAGCGGTTAAGTGCTTGCCTGTGAAGCCTAAGGACCCCAGTTCGAGGCTCGGTTCCCCAGGTCCCACGTTTGCCAGATGCACAAGGGGGCGCACGCGTCTGGAGTTCGTTTGCAGAGGCTGGAGGCCCTGGCGCGTCCATTCTCTCTCTCTCTCTCTATCGGTCTTTCTCTCTGTGTCTGTTGCTCTCAAATAAATAAATAAATAATTTTTTAAAAAAATTAAGATATAGAAAAGCATCACTGACCTGGAGAGATGGCTTAGTGGTTAAGGCTTTTGTCAGCAAAGTCAAAGGACCCAGGTTTGATTCCTCAGTACCATTGTAGAGCCAGATGTACAAGGTGACACATGTGTTTGGAGTTGGCTTTCAGAGGCTAGAGGGCCTGGGGTGCCAATTCTCTCTCGTTCTCTCTATCTTTCTCTCTTTCTCTCTCTCTCTCTCTCTCTCTCTCTCTCTCTCTCTTTACCTCCTCTCTCTCCCCCTCTCCCCCTTTTTCTCTTAAATAAATAATGTATTAATAAAAGAAAAGCAACACTAGTACACAAAATTTCAAAAGGTTTGAACATTTACATACAAATGATGGTAAACAACTGAGAAGATGCCTTACCTCATTCATATTATAACAATACAAATTCAAACCACAAAGAAATACCTTTTTCTTATTTATTAAAAGTTTGTTTATTAGAGGTTTAAATAAACAAGTGCTTTTTAATCACAAAGTATAGGTCCATAATATCTAGAAATATCACTAATCAAATTAGTAATATAACTATTAAGTACACATACAACCATGGTAATATTTAGAATATTTTTTGCATTTATTGCATTTTATCAATGTTTACCTAGTTGGCCTAATTTCAATAAAAAAAAATCTGCATGATATAAATGTTTTCCTTTTCTTTGCTTGTATCTCTACTTACTTACTGTGGAGCAGACAGATATAGCTTTGAGCTATTCTGTTCTGCTGAGAAGAGATTAAAACAGGAAAATACCTCACAATCTAGGAAAAATTAAAATGTCAACAGTGCCTTAGTGACAGTAATAGATGAATCTTTAAAGAAGCTTATTTTGGAAAGCCTTCTGGTCACCCCCAATTACTATGGCTGCCTTGGTTGTGACAGCTGGTGTGTAATTTTTGATTACACTGTCATTAAAATGTCTTTTATACCTTTTTCTAATGCCATCAACACTCCATTTGCTTTTCACATCATACCCTCCAGAGGGTGGATCATGAGCATTGAGGTATCTATGAAGTTCTTAAGCCTTTTTCACACTTTCAGTAGCTGGTAAATTCAGACACAATATGGAGAATCTGATGCTTCACCAGCTTTGAGACACTAAATTTATCCTAGATGCATTTGTTACATTTACTCTAACTTTTGATGTTTTCCAGTTCCCCTGTATTTGAAAGGAAAGGAATGAATTTTATTAGAGCCCATCAGTGTAGCTGGTTGGGAAGTCAATTAATTATGCCATTGAAAGACTGCTAATCACAGCTACATGAATTTCTAAGGGCAAAAGAAGTTGTTTGTAAGCCCTTGATAACTTCTTTAAACCACAAAACCGAAAATTTGCACTATGAGATAAAGTTGCATTCAGATTCATCTCTCTGAACAGCAATTGAATGAGAAATTTCCCACCTCTATTTCTCTCTGTCTCTCTCTCTCAGATGTGGCTCACAAAAATTCAAGTACTTTTTGCTATAATCATGATTCCCTCAATGAGGTTGAAGCATGCAAGATTCTTAGTTAAAAATTAATGCTTTTAATTTTAATTCTTAAAACAACTATCTATAAAGTCAACATTATAATCATCACCATTTATTTTATTGGTTTGTTTCTATCTTTAGCAGAGACTACTTTGCTGAGATTTCCAGGCTGAGTTTGAGATGGACAGAGTTCCTGAGGCCTCCACATGCACAGGCACCCATACATGCAAACATATATACCCATACACACATACATGCACATGCAGAGAAAGAAATATCTATTATACATAACAACAAAATTTTCGCTGTATTTGTTATTATTTTCAACAGTACATTTTTACAGAAATATTATTGATGGTGGCCAAGATTATTCCAATTCAAGGAATGGATGAAAATAAAAACTACAAAGATTTTTAAAATCATAAATCTCTATATATGCTTATGTAACTGAGTTCTAAACCTATCAAAGCAGTGTTTAGAGATCAGCAAAACCCTAAGATCCTGAAAACCCATTTGACATAAGTTTGAGGATCTAAAATCTTGATTGTGATGTAAACAAACTTCCTTCATGCAAGCAGAAGAATTGTGACTCATGGTTGTGAAACCTTGGTCATTTAACAATATTTAATTTTGAGCTTATCATCCTGGGGTCACAAGATAAACCACAGCTTCTGCTCAAGGATTCTCAAAACTGGACAGATTCCTCTAGTAGCTGAATGAGTGTTTATCTTTTCTCTTGGAATCAATGCATACTTAAAGTGGTAATATAAACCTGGCACTCATCCTAAAATTGTGCCCATTTAATTTACATTATCTAAACTTTGCTCAGAAATTAACTAATCCAAAAGCAATTCATTCCTTTTTCATTCCCTTGTGACTATAATATACAATTAATTCCTGCATTTAGTATCTCTATAGAATACATATAAAGAACATTAATATTTCTGTAGCCAAGTCCCTACGTCCATGTTGTCTTTTATCTCTTTCTCCTGGGTGTCCTCTCCTTTCTATTTAGAGGCTCTCTATTGTTGCAGGATTCTTTTTCTCTAGCTTCCTTTCCATGTTCTTAGCACAACAGATTATTCTCATTGGAGTTTTAATGACTAATTTATTGACTAATGAATTTAAGCATACATCTTTCAGTCTCAGTCATATGTAGGGAAACATTGAACTCCTTTATAAAAGAGTGCTAGATCACAAAATTCTCAGGTATAACTTATTCACACATTGATAAAGTAAAGAGTTGATTGTGAAACTATACGTGTGGTTGCTTAAATAAATCTTTGTGAAGGAGATACCCTTTTACTTTACATATTCATGATCTCAGTACTCAGCACAGTATATATGATGGCTTGGAATAGAAATAGATTTCTTTCCAAACCAGGTCTGCACTTCTCTGGACCATCAGCTATGTTGTTGACTGTTTACCAATAGATATATAACCATAATTATTTTACCTTAATATAATTATGCCACAATTTTTTCCAGTACTTATCATATTACTTTAAGCTTTTGAACCACTGTATGATACATTAATAGTAAATCAGGCAATTATCTGAGTCTAATGGAAATAAGGGGCTGGAAAGATGGCTCATCAGTGAAGGCACTTACCTGCACAACTTAAGGACTCAGGTTGTATTTTCTAGTTCCTAAGTAAATCATGATGCAAAAGGTGGCACATGCATCTGGGGTTCATTTACAGTGGCTAGAAGCCGTAGGACACACAGTCTCTCTCAAAAATAAGTATATCAGATATTTCAAAAAAACTAGGAGTAAAGCTGTAGTGAATGATATAGTGACATTGTAAAAGATAGTATATTAGCATGACTGCTACAAAGTTCTTACTTGAATTAGGAGTTATTCCTTAATGCAATGATTCAGGCTCATGTGGCATAAGTGATATTTGCTTACTTTTGTCTCGACATTTTGTCTTTCCTTTTATTAATTTGTTCATTAATATCTTCTTCAAACATTACATATTTGAAACCATTAGTAAAACATATGAAGATAAAAATGACTGTCCTGTTTTTGTATCCTCTGTGGACTTGTATTTTCTCTGAGGAATATGACAGGGGTATCTATTCTTTACTTAGTAAAAAGATTTCTTCTCTTCCTTTATATTTTATGATGCAGTGTTCATTCATATTTGCTATTCTCCATAGGCCTGTATCTAGGTTTGTTCCTCTCATCACTATATCACAGGTGCATTGCTCCACCATATCAATTCAGATACATTATCTTAGCAATCTCATCATTGTATCGGTCTTCCTTGTTTGTTGTGCATAGTAATTGCTACAAATATTCTTGTCAACCCAGATCACAGATCTATCTCAAGTACACACACCTCTCATCTCAACGGCACAGAAATAACTAATTGGATGCTTTTGAATCCTTTATTCTGTTTCACAAGAATAGGAAAATCTGTTTTAACAAGGTAGTTTATTTCAGTATTCATTAATATTCCCTTTTTTGTGAATAATCTACTCCATTCCTTCAGGTTCTAAAATAATATGTTTGTGTGTTGCACAAATCTATTTGGATTATGAAATTATCCTGAAATTATTATTGATAGTAAAGTTCTGAAAGAACAGTAATTTAATTCTCATAACTTATGTAAATGAGGGTATAAATCTTGAATAGAGGTGCCTAGTATGCTTGTTATTCAAGAGAGACAAAATGCATATTCTTTCTTTTACTTACCAAGATGTTCAAAGTTCTGATAATGTTCTAGTTGCACTACTCACTTTCTTTCTCTTGATTAAGCTTGTTGTGGATATCAGTATTTTGTAGTGATGGAGTTAAACATGTATAAAAGAATTGATCTATGGTATTGATTTCGAGATATGTTGTATTGAAAGTATTCAGAGGTCTGAGCTGGTATAGCATAATAGGGTATAAGTTTGGTGCATACTACAATAAGATAGTTTTCTTCCTGTTAAGCACATTAAGAGAGTTTGGATACATGGTTTCACATTTTTCACACCTCTCTGTTATTTATCAAACAAAGCAGTGGAGCAGTTGGAGTCACAGTTGACCTGTGGGAGCATGTGCGTCCAGCAGTCATATGTACAACCCACATGGGACAAACATGACAAAGTTTAGTTTCTCTAGGTCCTTTATCCGGAGAAACTGATGCAGTTCTTATTTCCCATGGACACATGAATGTCTTCTCTGATTCTTCTCCATAAACAGCAACATACTACTCCTATGGCCTTGAATTCTTTAGATGGATTAACTAGCTAATAAGTAATTCAAAGCAATGAATTACAATAATTACCCTCATCATTGAAAACTTCCATTTTCTGACAACAAAAGGACACTTAAGGCCCGGTGGATAGGACAATAAAAGAACTAAGTTGAGTTTCTTTTTTTTTTTTTTAAATTCTTGGTTATGTACATGCATTACATTCATGACCACATACTATGTAAATTGTTTAATTCTCACTGCAACCCTATGAGACAAGTATTATCATTGTCATTAATTAACAGAAAAAAGTAGTTTTCAGACTATTAAACTAATTTGTGCAAGATCTCACAAAAATATATTGCCAAAGTGCTTTGGTTATCATATACATCAGCAGGAAGAATATTATCATCAGAGCTTCCTTTTATGCCATAAATTGCACATTTTGTCCTCTATCCAAATTATGTAAAACAATAGTTACTTAAAAAATATTTTACTTATTTACTTAAGAGAGAGAAAGAGGCACATAGACAAAGATACAAACAGAAAATGGGTGCACCAAAGCTTCTAACCTCTACAAATGAACTCCATACACATGTGCCACCTTGTGCATCTGGCTTATATGGGTAGTGAGGAATCAAACCTGTGTCTTTTGGCTTTGTAGACAAGTCCCTTAACCACTAAGCTATCCCTCCAGCCCAATAATAGTTACTTTTAAGATCAATTTTCATGGCATCTGGAAGGATTTTCTTCTTTATTAAGTTATGATCATGCACCTATTCAATATTGATATACAATATCAATGTAAATGTATTGATAGTTTCATAAACCATGTATTATAATATTTTAATAACAACTGAACATTTCATAGGTAATGTTAAATATTTTACATAATGTCAATTTTATTATTTTATTTTTATCTACTTATTTATTTGAGAGAGAGGGGGAATGAGCACTCCAGCCTCCAGCCACTGCAAACAAACTCCAGATGCATGTGCCACCATGTGCATCTGGCTTACATGGGATCTAGAAAGTGAACGTGAGTCCTCAGGCTTCAAAGGCAAGTGTTAAGCCTCTCCATCATATTTTTAAAATATTTTAATTTTATTTATTTCATAATAGGGATTAACTATCACGTGGATCATGATATAGTTTTTGTTATATTTCATATTATTAATATAACACATACTGCTTTCCTTTGCAAAAGATGAAGGGAGGTGTTAGGCAAGCTTTAATGGCATAACTTAACAGATTTTAACGTATTATTTCCTTTATATGTGCTCCCATGATAAGTTTTCATAAACAATATATGGAGGTATGAAAGCAGAGAATAAGATATGAAATATTAAAATGGACATGTATGCTTCTTCCCACATTCCCTCAGAACCTACCAGAAGGAATATCTCATTTCATGTGCAGCTAAAGCAGAATAATACACACTGAGGCAAAGGTAGGCAGACACATAATCCAGGTTCAGTCTGGCAGATGAGAAAGTATAAAGCAAAAGTAAATGACCCACTCCAGTGTGGAGGGTGAACCAAGTCAAGGGGCAATAGCAAGTGACTACCTCTATTATTTAAAGATACAAGTTTTGGTTCACCATTTCTTCTCCTTTGCCCACCCCTGGGCTGGCTGGTATGATCTCTTTTCTCGAATAGGTAAAGGCGTTCTCATATGCCCTTCTGACATAATTCTGTTATGTATAAAGGGGTAATTACACATGCATTTGAGAAGATTACTACAGGAAAGGTCCACAGTATCCTGCATGTGCTCCTCAGGGAGGGGTTTCCTAGAGGCTAGCCAGAGTGTACTGACACTGGATTTTTGTTTGTTTGTTTGTTTTGATTTTTTGGTTTTATTTTTTTCCCCAGCACTGTCCTTTCTCTTATCCAGTCAGCTTTATCTCATGCCCAGCTGCAAGCTTTCTTAGCTCTCTTCAATAGTGTTTCCATTGTTGTGATTTTAAGTCTAACATTCATTTAAATTCTAAGAGTATGGATACATATGAAAATATCTTCTGTTACTTTTTTTCTAAACATGCAGATTATTTGATGTACACATTTTAAGAAAATAATAGTTTATTTTAAAAAATATCTCTTCTCAATTTGAATGTCAGTGATAATATCATCTAATACATTTTATTAATAGAATCGTATTTACTTGCAAAACAAGCAAGAGAATAATAACTTTATTTACTAGAACTCAAAGATTGCCTTTGGAATAAAATAAGAGTATACTGACATTAGTAGCAAACTAAAAATTATATCATAGAAATGCAAAGCAAGATTTAAATCTATCTATGTGTTCTATGTGTTTTGGGTATATTTAGATAATATTTACATGCTTTGCAGTAGATCTTTAGGGTTTGTAGGAGTGATTTTATCTTCATTGACTAACTAGAAAAGTATCCACATAATTCTAAGAAATGTCTTAGAGACAGCTAAGTCAATGGACTCTACTGAAATGTATATTTATGTTAAATGCAATAATGTCATAGATCTAGGCAAGATTTTTTTCTTCTAGCTTAAACAAAGTTATATCAAGTCCTTTTATCAAATAAAGCATTAGATTCTTACTATGTGTCCAGGTTTTGTTTTCAGGGAAAAATGAATGTTTGTTTCTCTGCATTTCCTCTGTTTTCAAAGCCACATATATACAGGTAACACGTATGTTTCACTACAGTGATAGGTTATATTTCATATGCAGTGAGAGAGAGAGAGAGAGAAATAACCAGAATAAAACTCAGAATCTGGTGTATGCTAGGCAGGAGCATGATTTGAAGAATATAAAATTAGTAATAAGAATGAAAAATGGAAGATGAAGGGACGGCTCAGAGTTTATAGGTGCTTGTTCGCAAAGTCTGAAGGCCCAGGTGTGATTCCCCAGTACCTGTGTAAAGCTACATGCACAAAGTACCACACACATCTAGAGTTTCTTCACAGTGACAGGAGGCCCTGGTATGCCCATTCACTCATATTCTCTCTCTCTCTCTCTCTTTCCTTGCAAATAAACAATTTTGAAAGAGTGAAATATGTATAAAATTCAAGTAAGCCATGTTTTTGGTTGGAGAAAACAAGCCCATTTTGATCCTTCATTTCTGTAAGAATTCAATTATTTATTGGAAATGGTGCACAGAATCATTTTGATGGTGAAATTTAGCCATTAGGCAAATGTCAACATGGTCTTGCCAATTTAAATAATCAACTACCCCTTCTTTGCCTTTTATTCTGAAAACACGTTCCACAAATATAACTAATTAACAGAAGAAAGACTATTCACTTCCAGATTTGTCTCAGTAAATAAAAACAACTAATCCTTAACAGTATGAGGACCAGTTTTCTCTCTCTGGCATTGCCCCCCCCCCACCCAATAAAAGAGGGGGGAAATAGCTTGATCTAGGAATGGTGGCTCATGACTTTAATTCCAGCACTAGGAAGCAGAGATAGCAGGCTTACTATGAGTTTGAGGCCACCCTGAGACTCCATCATGAAATCCAGGTCAGCCTGGCCTAGAGTGAGACCCTACCTCAACCCCCCCCCAAATAATAAATAAATAAATAATAAGAAAATAGCTTGGTTTGTGGACAATCACATCATATTTTGTGAATTCTGTCTCTGAGAAGAGATAATTTGTGTTGTGTGCATTTTTCAGCTGTGATTGTGGGAAGGAACTTGGAGCTGAAATCTTTCTGACTCATTTGCAGACACCTAAGCTTATAGAATTTCATATTAGATAAACTTTTCTAGAGATATTCACAAGTTGTTTTAACTTAGAAAACAGGATCTTTGCTAATAATAATTTTATTAATAACAAGTTCATGTCTTAAACTGAGTATGTAGCATAGTGGATAATGGGTTTATTTTCTCAATTGAATTCAGCAACTACTATAATTCAATCAAATTATGTTCTTTGATATTTATACCTGTAGGCAAGTTAAAAATTCTCAGTCTAGAAAAAGCAGTAACTGTCTGCATAAAAATAATTATAACAATATATTGTGGCATTTTTACAAGCCAAGATTTCAAAACTTGTTTTTCCCAGGTTTGAGTTGTGATATTTCTGTTTCAGAAGTATGGGTTCTAGAAATGATTTGACCACAAAGCATGTCCCATCACCCTCAGACATACCCTCAGATAGACCCAGGCAGAAAACTTGCATGAGAAATGGATCTGGACACTGAGGAACTGTATAGAGGTTAAAACACTTCTGGCAAAAGTAAAAGTGGATTCTCAGTGCCCATGTAGAAGGCGCTTGTGGTGTACACACCTCTGAGCCCAGCACTGGGGAGGCACAGAGAAGAACCCCTGAGATATACTGAATAGCTAGTCTAGCCTGATCACTCAGCCCTGTGTTCAATGAGTGATCTTATCTATAGCAAATAAAAATAATCTCAGAGCTGGAGGGATGGCATAGCAGTTAAGGATCATGCCTGCAAAACCTAAGGACCCAAGTTCAACTCTCCAGGTCCCACATAAGTCAGATGCACATGGTGGCACATGTGTCTTGAGCTCATTTGCAGTGGCTGGAGGCCCTGGTATGTCCATTCTCTCTCTCTCAAATAAATAAATAAATAAAAGTACCCTATCTAGTCTTCAGCTCTGTAAAAACTAAAGCAACATTTAATATTTTATATAATTTGTACATATTTGTAGATTAGCCATTATGTTACATTATATGATTTATATGTATGTAGGCATATATATATATATACATATGTGTGTGTGTGTGTGTGTGTGTGTGTGTGTGTGTGTGTGTGTGTAGTGTGAGTGTTTACATTGTATAAGCTACATATTTCCTAAGACCTTCTACTACCTAGAGGAGAAAACAGTTTCAAAGTTTGAATATTTCTTCTAAAACAGACAAATTCTTTTGAATCCTATGTTCTATATAGAATTTTCAGTTAATGTTTATGAGCTGATATGTTCAAATTCAAAAGTATTCACTGTCTAAGTTTACAAAATGAAACATAACTGAGAAAAGAGAAAATGAATGCACACATATTTTCTTCTATCACAAGTCCTTTGGTTTGCCCTATCATACCTGAAGGCTTTTTGAGGCTTACCATAGAAATTTTGCTTTATAAATTCAAGCGCTAATTTTATCAACTGCTCCTGACATATTGGCCTCATTTTTTTTCCACTTTATTTCTTCATCATGACTTCCTAGTACCACAAATTTACTCCTGCCTCCTTCTGGAGAAAACTACATGGTGCTTTCTCCTGAGACTAGAACAGTGATGCCTAAGAGGCTGTGCCTTCAGGAAGTCTATCAGAGAAGTGGAAATTTACTGTAGAATTTGCATAGGGGCTTTGAACTTTATGCACCTTAAGACCGAACTCTCCCAGAGGTCTACGCTCTGATATTTCCAAGTTAATAGTGCATAGGAAAGAAAGATGTCATTTTTCATAGATTTTGCATTTCTGTTGAATTTGTGTTTCATGACGTATCAGATCAATAGCATAAATTTGAAAACCTTTTTATCTTTTATTTAAGTTTCACCAATTACATACCCATATAGTATTCACATCAAGATAGGAAACAAGGCTTTTCCTCATAAAGTTATTTCATATACATTGCAAATTCCCATGACTGAGGCAACCCTGATAATTTTTTCTGTTATTGTATGTTTTAATTATATTGAATAAAGTTTTTATTTTTTAATATTTTATTTTTATTTATCTACTTGAGAGAGAGAGAGAGAATAGGCATGCCAGGGCTTCCAGCCATACCAAACAAACTCCAGACTCATGTGCCTCCTTCTGCATCTGGCTTATGTGGGTCCTGGGAATTGTTCTGAGGTCCTTTGGCTTTGCAGGCAAGTGCCTTAACCACTAAGCAATCTCTTCAGCAATAAAGTTTTTATTTTTAAATAGAGTCATATATTATATGCTTTTCTGTATCGCCCTTCTTTTCCATATATGTGTGTGTGTGTGTGTGTGTGTGTGTGTATATATATGCTTGTATACATAAGTGCACACATATTATTTGTGCATGTATCAATACTCTGTTCCTTTTTGCTTCTGAATACCATTGATTATATATATGTGTGTGTGTGTGTGTGTGTGTGTGTGTGTGTGTGTATACACACACACATACAAGCAAAATATTTGGATGGGTTCGCTTCTGGTTTGAGATTTTCAATATAAAAACTGTGATGGCATTTTAATTATACTTACATTTTTTTTCTTGGGAGATATATATATATATATATATATATATATATATATATTTATATCACTAGAAATTATGAAATTAGAATAAGTCAATTAGAGGGAAGGCCAATATATTATAGATCATTTGGTAGAAACTTTTTTATGTCTCTAAAATATAATTAAGTTTTTTCTGAAGTGATTGTACAATTTTTCTTTCCAACCAGCAACTGTCAAGGGTTACTGCCTGCACATCCTGGCCATCATTACATGCCACCAGTATTCTAAATTATGCCTGTTAGAATTAGCATGTTGTAGTATCTCCCATCATAATTGGTACTTTCCAAATAGTATATGAATGAAATAGAAGAATTCAAGAGACTTCTCATTGTCATAGCTGTGTCTTTTCAGAGTTATAACATTAATTTTTAAGAACCTTGACTTGTCATCTTATTTCATGCCTTTGGTGTTATGTCTAAGAAGTCATCACCATGCTCATTGGTGGTCACGTGCATTTTCTTCATCTTTATCCCTTAAATTGCTTTATATATTTGTATTTGGGTCCATGACCTAGTTTATGCTGATTTTTGTGAAGGATCTAAAACCTGTGCCTACATTATTACTTTTGTCATATGAAGTCCACTGTGCCCACACCTTTTATGCTCTAGCCTTCTTTTTACTCCAGTACTCTGCCTTTTCTAGTTATAAGACATCAACTGACTACAATAGTATGCATCAAGTCTTTGTTCTTTATTCTATTAATCTATTAGTCTATTCTATCTGCAATGATTCACTTCCTGGATATCAATCTTTTTTTCAAGTTTTAAATCAAATAATTTCATTTCTGACCAGGTTGTCCTCTCTTATAACAAATCTTTGTCTTTTGACTTTGTGAATAAACTTCAAAATATGTTATGTAACATGGTCAAATTACATATGACTCTTTACTTTTTGTACATATTCAGTTAAAAATCACTGCCTTCTTGACAATATTGAGTGTTATTAATCACTAACATGAATACCTCTTTTTAGTTCTTCTTTGCTTTTTAATTTTCTGTACAGTGTTTCTCAGAACTTTTTTCATGTTTCTGTTTGATTTATACATAAACATTTTATTAATAGGGTAGCAACATATAAATTTTATTATCTTCAAAATTTAAATTTTAGTAATTCATTATCTGCTGTTGCAGTTAGCTTCATCTTCCTGGCACAAAGAACCTAACCAAAACCAGCTTCTGGGAGGAAAGTCTTTATTTTGATTTATAGGCTCAAGGGGAAGCTCTGTGATGACAGGGGAAAACAATGGCATGAGCAGAGATTGAACAACAACACCTGGCCAACATCAAATGAACAATAGCAATAGGAGAGGATGCCAAACACTGGCAAGGGAAAGCTGGCCCTTAAGGCCTCCCCCAGCAATAACTCCAGGAAGTTTCAATTCCCAAATTGCCACCAGTTGAGAACCTAGCATTCAACACAAGTTGATTGGGAGACTTGAATCAAACCATCACATCTGCCTCTGATCCCCATTAACTGATAACCTTACATGATATGAAATGTAATGTATTCAATAAAACTTTAAGTCCCCATATTTTTTATTAGTCCAAATGCTGTTAAAGAACCCCATAGCCCAATGTCTTATAACTGAACTATAATGCTAAAAATACCATAATGACAAAGAATAAACATTCACAGAGCAACAGATGGCATTGAGCATAACAGAGAAAAATTGAACCAATACAAGATTTAAGCAAACAGGGAAAACATCAAATTTTGACTCCAAGCCTGAAAACTCTAACCAGTGACAAGTTTCAAAGTCCTATAATTCTAACCAATGATGAATCTCTGGATTTCCAATTCTGCCCCTCTACTTAGGCTACTGAAAGTACAAGGAATGTTCATCTGGTACCATCAGCTCTCCTTGGCTGCCATCCCCATCATTCAGGCATCCCTAATGGGTCTTTATTGCAATCTACAGTTCATCCACGTGGCTGTATTAGGCCTATATGCAGGCAATCCAACAAGTCTGCATCACATTACCCAAGGCCACTTCCAAAACAAAGCCATGTTTAAAATCCAATGAACCTTTCTTTCCTGCCTTTGTCATACTCTGTAGTACCAGGTGGATTACCATTCTGTTAATCTGGAGTTAGGATTCTATTTAAATCTGACTTTGAATAGCAGAAACTCCTTTAGCATTCAAGTATTACATCTCTGACTACAATGGCTCATAAAACTGTATTTACAGGGCTGGAGAGATGGCTTAGCGGCTAAGCGCTTGCCTGTGAAGCCTAAGGACCCCGGTTCGAGGCTCGGTTCCCCAGGTCCCACGTTAGCCAGATGCACAAGGGGGTGCACGTGTCTGGAGTTCGTTTGCAGAGGCTGGAAGCCCTGGCGTACCCATTCTCTCTCTCTCCCTCTATCTGTCTTTCTCTCTGTGTCTGTTGCTCTCAAATAAATAAATAAATAATTAAAAAATATATTTAAAAAAAAAACTGTATTTACAGCATAGCAAATTGTCTCTTAGGCCAGGATTTCAAAAACTTCAAGTACTTCCACATTCTTCCACAAATCAGTTCCAAAAGGCCAAAAACAACAGTCAGGTTTCCAGCATCAACAACTCCACTTCTTAGTACCAGTTTTTCTTAGTCAACTTTACCTTGCTGATACAAAGAATCCAACCAAAATCAGCTTGTAGGACAAAATGGCTTATTTTGGCTTACAGACTTGAGGGGAAGCTCCATGGTGGCAGGGGAAAATGATGGCATGAGCTAGGCATCACCTCCTGGCCAACATCACACAGATAATAGCAACAAGATAGTGTGCCCCACACTGGCAAAAGGAAGCTGCCTATAACGTCCATAGTCCTGTTCCCCAAAATACACTGCCCCTAGAAAGTTCCACTTCCCAAATTGCCAACAGCTGGGGATCTACCATTCAGAACATATAAGTTTATGGGGGCAATCTGAATGAAACAACTCATTTGCATATAGAACAATGGGGTTTTGTATAATAATTTTATATTCTATTTCTGATGATCATGTCTTCTATGAACAAGGTGTTTAACATTTCTATCTCAATTCATATATCCCTTATTTTCTCTTACATTTTAATAGTTAAAATTCTTGTATGACATTTTAAAATAAATGATAAGATTTTCTTCACATCTGTTTGAATTTATATAATTTGTCACCAATATGTAAAATGACAGCTCTAGTTAGATACATCTTATCAAACTGAGAAAGTTTCCTTTTACCAATGGTTTATTGAAAAATAACAAAGGGAATTACTGTCTGTTTAAGTCAAATGATACTAATGCATCTCTCATGTCTATTTATGTGACTTTGTATTTTACCTATTTATTTAGCCAATATGTTTTATTACATGTGATTACATTGTATTTTATTTAATTTGTAAAACTTTGTCTAGATAATAAAATTTTACATTTTATGGTATATATATATATATACATATATATATATATATATATATATATATAATTTTTATATAACTTTTTAATTCAATTTTCTATACTTTGGTCTTTTATATTCATGAGATGAATTTATATATGCTTATTTATTATTATGTCTTAGTTTGGTTATTAATATAATTATTGCCTCATAAAACAACTTGTGAAGGTTATACTCTGCTTCTAGTTATTAAGAAGTAATTTTAAATAAATAAAATAAGTCTAAGTATTTGCAGAAATCACCATAGTTCCCATTCAGACCTGATGCTTTCTCTTGGAACTTTATTTCATTACCTTCATAATTGATACATGCCTACTGAGACTTATGAATTTTTCTTGCATGTTTCCAGGAAGGGCTGATGGAAGGAAGTCCTTCCCCATAGTGGGCAAGCATTTGTTGATGGACTATATGTTAAAAATAATCTAGGAGAATACAAAGCCCTTTACCTGGATGTTCACCCTATCTGGTGGTGTTCATCTACCCTTTCCAGATATTATTCATGAACATTAAAATACAGATTCATCCCCCATTCTTTCTTTACTGAAATCTAACAGCTCTCTAGAAATCCTGCAGGCCATCAGTGCCAGACTAAGACTGCCGAGGCATTAATCTTTATGGACCAAGCAGGTATCTAGTTCTCTAACTCTCCAGCATGTAGACAGCTAATAAAAAATGACCCCAAAAAGAAGAGTCCAGGACCAGATGGCTCCTCAGCTGAATTCTATCAAACATTAATGGAAGCACTCAAACCAATCTTTCTCAAACTGTGACACTCAATTGCAGAATAGAAAAGCTACTCAAATCCTTTTATGAAGCTAGTATCACGCTAATTCCAAAACCAGGCAGAGATGGAACAAGAAAACTACTGCACTATGTCTCTGATGAACTTAGATGCAAAGATCCTGAACAAAATCCTTGCAAACCAAATCCAGCAACACATCAAAAGCATTATCCACCTTGACCAAGTAGGATTCATCCTAGGAACACAGGGGTGGTTCAACATACAGAAATCTGTCAATGTAATACACTACATAAACAAGATTAAACATAAAAAAAATGATCATTTCAATAGATGCAGAAAAGGCCTTTGACAAGATAAAACATTACTTCATGATCAAAACATTGGAGAGAATTGGCATGGTTGCTTCATATCTTAACATAATAAAGGCAATATACAAAGCTCCGAAGGCCCAAGTAATAATTAATGGAGAGAGACTGGAGCAATTACCATTAAGATAAGGAATAAGACAGGGTTGTCCACTCTCACCTCTGCTCTTTATTATAGTACTGGAAGTCCTAGCGCAAGCAATAAGACAGGATAAGGAAATAAAATGAATACAATTTGGGAAGAAAGAAGTTAAGTTAGCTCTATTCGCTGATGACATGATTGTATACATAAGAGACCCAAGAGACTCCATCCCAAAACTCCTGAAGGTGATTAACTCCTGTAGCAAAGTAGCAGGATATAAAATCAATGCACAAAAATCAGTAGCCTTTCTATATGCAAATGACAAAGATACAGAGAAATAAATAAGAAACATGGTGCCATATTCAATAGCAACAACAAAAACAACAACAACAACAACAACAAAAAAACCCTTAGAATAATGTTAAGCAAGGAAGTAAAAGACCTATACAACAAAAACATAAAAAATACTCAAAAAAGAAACTGAGGAGGACGTGAGAAAATGGAAAGACCTCCCATGCTCCTGGATAGGCAGAATTAACATTGTGAAGGTGGCAATGCAATATACAGATTTAATGCAATTCCAGTTAAAATCCCTACATTGTTCTTCATAGAGATAGAAAAAATGATCTCAAATTTCATATGGAAAGGCAGAAGGCCTCACATATCCAAACATATCCTCAGCAAAAGAAAACTTCTGGAGGCATAACCATTCCTGATCTAAAACTATATTACAAAGTCATAGTAATAAAAATAGCATGGTACTGGCATAAAAACAGGAGTATAGACCAATGGAATACACTTGAGGACCTGGACTTAGGGTCAAGCAACTATAGCTACTTGATATTCTACAAAGGCCCTAACAATATAGGCTGGAAAAAAAAGACAGCATCTTCAACAAATGACTCTGGACAAATTGGCTAAGCATGTGCAGGAAACTGAAACTTGATCTATACATTTCACCATGCACTACACTCAAGTCCAAATGGACCAAAGACCTCAATATAAGATCAGAATCTGGAATACTACTAGAAGAAAATCTAGGAAGTTCTTTCCATGATATAGGAATGGAGAAAGACTTCCTGAACAAAACCCCAGTAGTTCACGATCTTAATCACTCACTCAATCAATGGGATCAGATGAAGCTGAACAGTTTCTTTACAGACAAGCATACAATAACCAAAGCCAGTAAATTACCCACAGAATGGGAGAAAATATTTGTGGGTTATCCAACTGATAAACGTCTAATCTCTACAATCTACAAAGAACTCAAAAACCTAAATAGTAAGAAGTCAAACACCCCACTGACAAAATGGGACAAAGAGCTGAACAGGCATTTACAGAGGAAGAAATACAAATGGAAAACACACACTTAAGAAAATGTTCATCAGAGAAATGCAAATTAAAACATTTATGAGATTCCACCTTACCGCAGTAAGGATAGCAAACATAAAAATATCAAATGAAAATAAATACTGGCAAGGATGTGGAGAAGTAGGAGCAGTCATGCACTGTTGGTGGGAATGTAAGATGGTACAACCACTTTGGAAAGCAATATGGAGACTCCTGAAAAAGCTTACTAAAGAGATACCAACAGATCCAGTTATTCCCTTACTGGGCATCTACACTAAAACCTTCAAACCAAAGACAAGAGAGATTTGCTCAACCATGTTTGTAGTGGCTGAATTTGTAATAGCTAAGAGCTGGAATCAACCCAGATGTCCATCACTAGAAGAAAGGATAACTAACATGTGGTATAACTACACAATGGAATTCTATACAACATTAAGAAAAAGTGACACAATGAAATTTGAGGAAAAATGGTTGAAACTGGAATAGATCATTCTCAGTGAATTTACCCAATTACAGAATAAAAAAGCACCACATAGTCTCACTCATCTACAGCACCTAACCTGAATCTGCCCAAGATACCTTACATACCCAGCAAACATCTCGTGAACTAGACACTAAGATGGGTGGGAAGGGAGGAGGAGGGGTTGGAAACACAAATCTATACCCAAATGGCAATAGTACCATATAATTCTACTTCCTAAAAGACAGACCAAATGGCTGAATCTTCACCAGGCCCTTAGAGGCAATACCTGAAAAATAAGACACTGGAGAGTGTATGATAAAGACTAACCTTAATCTTCTACAGCTTCCCACTCTCTCTCTCCCTCTCCCTCCCTCCCTGCCTCTGTCTGTCTCTCTCATTCTCTCTCTTTCTCTCTAGTTCCTGTATATTAGTTATCTTTTTCCTCCTTTTCTTAGTGGGCACTGACCTGTAACTCCCATTACTAGCATGTGGCTATCATCCACAATGAGCTTTTGATCACAGAGACCTGCAAGATTTCCTAAAAGAAAGACAGATTTCTTTCAGAGTACTTGATGACAGTGGTAAGACCCTATTGCTGAAGACACCTTATGTGGTTGACACATAAAATGGAATGACATGGCCAGAAGTTGGAAGAGAGTCAGTCTCCAGACAGTCAGCATGTCTAGTTCCAGAAGATGCTACATGGGCGATGGGGGAAATGACCAGAATCTGTCCAAGCAACTCATGGTCTAAACTACTTAGCAACAAATAACCTGTTGTGATGCCCACACAAATTCACCAGTGGAACACAGCCATGGTGGGGAACCAACTGCTCTTGATTTGGCTAACTGATGCCATCAGTGGTATGGGACCCATAGCTAGAGCTGCAAAACAAGTCAGAACCATATCCAAACATAAGCCCATTCTCCAATATCAAGCTACCATCAATCATGGGCTACAAGAGGGCCTACACCTATTAAATTCTCTATAAAAAAAAGTAAGGGTTATCTCATTTGTCCTGGTGCTAACTTACTCTCCGTTGGAGAATCTGCTTCTCTTTTTCAGATAGATGTAGATCCTAAGGAGAGAGCCACCCATCATACCTCAAAAGGGCCCTGGCTAAAACTAAGAATAATTGGAGAAACAAGCAAGAGTATTGTTTTCCTGGTGAACCAGATACAAGCACAACGGGGAATGAGATCAACACAGAGAAAAATCAACTCCTACAAAATCAGAGAGCCAGAGACCCAAAGGCCCCCAACACCTCTTCACTGAAGCAAACCAAAAATGAACCCAACATGGCTCAGGGAAATTTTGTGGAAGAGGGGGCAGAAAGAATGTCAAAGGCACATGTTGGGTCATGATATGCAGAGACATTTATCTTACCCATAACTGTGGGCTAACACCTCAACAAGGAGGGGTCAAGAGGAGGGTTTAGATCATGGATGAGCCTAATAAATGGAACCGAACTCACTGTATTTGCTGAATACAAAACTATTTAATAAAAAAAATTAAGACCCCAGTCTCATCTGAGACTCAAGATATTCTCTTGACTATGAGATCTTATAAAGCAAAAGAAAACAAAATATTTAGTTCCATGACACTATGGGACAGATTGAACACTCCTGTTCCAGAATGCAGGAATAGGGACATAAAATAGCAGGTCACAGGAAGCCTGAAACAAAGCAAGGCCAAAGCCATATACTGATGATCCATTGAAAGAATATAGAAATTGGCTAGGCATTCAGTGGAACAGAATCCCGAAGTGAATATATTTCCCCTTTACTAAAAGCAGGAAAAATGCCACTAAGCCTACAAGGAGAACATGAATCTTTTTTCTTAGCTTTCTTCTGTAGAATGTTACAACCTCCAGGAAAGATTTCTAGATTAAGGTTGCACCCTTCCTAGATGATACAAACTATGTTCTTTACCTGAGATTTCTGGAAATATTGTGCCACATTAAAGAAAACCTCTCTTTCTCCCCTAGAAGATGTGAAATCTGGTCTTTACATAGTAACCTGTGAATCTCATTCTTGGCATGTCATAATCTGTGCCATGCTAAAAACCCTAACCAATAGTTACCCAGTGAATTCTTCTTCTCCCTGAGATTCTCTCCTGCCTGTGCAGACAGGAGTCTTTCCTTTTTACAAAGCTGTCTTAAACTTCTCCTCAAATATGAACTTCACTCTCTTGTGGTCTGTGAATCTCATTTGTCAAATTTTTGATACAAACACCTGAAAAGGCCACTGACTCAGTGGAAGCTCTGCTTAACAATATGTACTTTGTGTCTTACCTCCAGAGTCACAATCCACCTAAGAGCCAAGATAAAGCTCTGTGACTCTCAAGGAAACTGCAAACTTCCCATGTCTCCAGGGATGACATCTGGGAATTGTTAAGGAATCATCTAGTCACTAAAACCCTTAGGATGTCCTACTTTTCCATCTTGTCCAGCTGTAACAAGAGCTGATTCTTTCTTGGGTCAGTCTCACTTCATGCCTGTGTCTTATGTTAGTGGGAATCCCATTGTCCTGGCATTTTCAATAACCCAAGGTCTGCATTGCAATTTATACATGTTACTTCTTCGTTCATGTAATTGTTTCATAAGGCTTCTTTGCAGGGAATGCAGCCCTGCCATACACTGCCTGGCATCAGCTGCTTCCTGCACTCCTGGGCCCAGACTCCATGAGCTATTGACTTTCATGCAAAAACAGTATCATGTGGATAATGCCACATTCTGCTGCGAGATCCAGATGTAGTCTAATCTGTTTTCTGTGCATTCACATCTGACCCTAGGAAGTAATTCCTTATATGTGCATTTTGCATTAAGGCACTCTTTCAGCTGCATTATCACTTCATACTCTCTCCTTTAAAAGTGATTTGAGGGCTAGAGAGATGGCTTAGCAGGTAAGTGCTTGCCTGTGAAGCCTAAGGACACTGGTTCGAGGCTTGGTTCCCCAGGTGACACGTTAGCCAGATGCACAAAGGGGCGCATGTGTCTGGAGTTCGTTTGCAGAGGCTGGAAGCCCTGGCGTGCCCATTCTCTCTCTCTCCCTCTATCTGTCTTTCTCTGTGTGTCTGTCGCTCTCAAATAAATAACTAAAAAATTTTAAAAAAAAAGTGATTTGAACTGGCACAAACTGAAGCCTTCTCTGGGGGTTCAGTCCTTAAGACAAAATTCCTGTTTTCCTAGAGCAGAGCAACAGTATTGCCTTTAATTATATTGATCTCCTTAACAATTATTTTGAAATTTCCTCCACCAAATAAATAATTCTATTATTTTAAATTTAGCCACACTTAATTCTTCAGAACACAGACATAAGGATACCAGATTCTTTACCAGCATATAACACAAACTAGCTAGTTCCCAACAGAGTCCTTGTTCTGCTCTGAAACCTCAAGAGCTAGTCTTCATTGTCCACATTTATTTCAATAACTAGCCTTCCACATTCCCACAAGAATGCTCATTATGTTCTGCTTACACCATTCTAGGGCTTCTCTTCCCAAAGCTCCTAACTCTTCCTTATTCCTCCCACAAATTAATTCCTAAAGTTTAAGAATCACTTGGTCAGGTTTATCACAGTAACAGTCCCAAACTTTGTTCCAATTTTCAGTATTAGTTACCATTCTTCTTGCTGTGAAAATACTTGACAAACACAAATTAGGAAAGTATTTATGTTGGGTAACACCTTAATGATGACATCCATTATGACAGGGGTAGCATGATGGCAGGCATGTGAGGCAGCTGGTCACATTGATTCTGCTGTCAAGAAACAATGATGAGTGTTGTGATCCTCGTTCGCCTCCCCCCACCCCCATTTTTACTCAGTGAGGAATACCAGCTCATGGAATGAGGTCTTCCACATTCAGGATGGGTATTCCTTTTTTTTTTTTCTTCAGTATCAATTTTTTTAAAAAAATATTTTATTTATTTATTTTTAATTACAATTTTATCTTATTTTTTCACAATTTTTATTAACATTTTACATGATTATAAAAACTTTCCCATGGTAATACCCTCCCTCCTCTACCCCCTCCCACTTTCCTCTTTGAAATTCCACACTCCATCATATTACCTCCCCATCTCAAATATTGTAGTTACATATGTACAATACCAACCTATTAAGTACCCTTCTCCCTTCCTTTCTCTCCCCTTTATATCTCTTTTTTAACTTACTGGCCTCTGCTACTAAGTATTTTCCTTCTCATGCAGAAGCCCAATCGTCTGTAGCTAGGATCCACATATGAGGGAGAACATGTGGCACTTGACTATATGGGCCTGGGTTACCTCACTTAGTATAATCCTTTCCAGATCCATCCATTTTTCTGCAAATTTCATTTTTCTTTACTGCTGAGTAGGACTCCATTGTATAAATGTGCCACATCTTCATTATCCACTCATCAGTTGAGGGACATCTAGGCTGGTTCTGTTTCCCAGCTATTATAAATTGAGCAGCAATAAACATGGTTGAGCACGTACTTCTAAGGAAATGAGATGAGTTCTTAGGATATATGCCTAGGAGTGCTATAGCCAGGTCATATAGTAGATCAATCTTCTCCACACTGATTTCCACAATGGCTGGACCAGATTGCATTCCCACCAGCAGTGTAGAAGGGTTCCTCTTTTTCCACATCCCCGCCAACATTTATGATCATTTGTTTTCATGATGGTGGCCAATCTGACAGGAGTGAGATGGAATCTCAATGTAGTTTTAATCTGCATTTCCCTGATGACTAGTGACATAGAACATTTTTTACATGCTTATATGCCATTCTTATTTCTTCCTTTGAGAATGCTCTACTTAGCTCCGTAGCCCATTTTTTGATTGGCTTGTTTGATTCCTTATTATTTAACTTTTGAGTTCTTTGTGTATCCTAGATATTAATCCTCTATCAGACATATAGCTGGCAAAGATTTTTTTTCCTATTCTGTACGTTCCCTCTTTGCCTTTTTCACTGTGTCCTTTGCAGTGCAAATTCATTGTAATTTCATGAGGTCCCAGTGATTAATCTGTGGTTTTATTGCCTGAGCAATTGGGGTTGCCAAGACCAATATGTTGAAGGGTTTCCCCTAATTTTTCCGCTAGCATTTTCAGAGTTTCAAGTCTCATGTTAAGGTCTTTAATCCCTTTGGACTTAATTCTTGTGCATGGAGAGAGAGAAGAATCTATTTTCATCCTTCTACAGATATATACATATTTTTCCCAACACCATTTGCTGAAGTTCCTGTCTTTTCTCCAATGAGTATTTTTGGCATTTTTATTGAATATCAGGTGGCTATAGCTACTAGACTTACATCTGGGTCCTCTATCTGATCCACTGATCTACATGTCTGTTTTTGTGCCAGTACCATGCTGTTTTTGTTACTATGGCTCTGTAGTATAGGTTAAAATCAGGTATGGTGATACCACCAGCCTCTTTTTTGTTGCTCAGTATTATTTTAGACATTCAAGGTTATTTTGTGATTTGAAATGAATTTTTCAATTGTTTTTTCTATTTCCATGAAGAATGCCTTTGGAATTTTGATAGGGATTGCATTAAATATATAGATTGCTTTTGGTAGGATTGCCATTTTCACAATATTGATTGTTCCCAGCCAGGAACAAGGGATGTTTCTCCACTTTCTAGTGTCTTCTGCAATTTCTCTCATGAGTGTTTCAAAGTTCTCATTGTAGAGATTCTTTACTTCCTTGGATAGGTTTATTCAAAGGTAATTTATTTATTTATTTATTTTTTGATGCAATTGTGAATGGGAGTGATTCTCTGATTTCATCCTCTGTGTGTTTGTTGTTAGCATACATGAAGGCTACTGATTTCTGTGTATTTATTTTGTATCCTGCTATATGGCTGTAGGTTTTGATCAGTTCTAACAGTTTGCTAGTAGAGTCTTTAGGGTCCTTTATGTACAGGATCATGTCATCTGCAAATAATGATAACTTGATTTCTTCCTTTCTGATTTGTATCCCTGTTATGTGTGTCTCTTGCCTTATTGCTATGGCTAAGTCTTCTAGTAATATATTAAATAAAAGTGGGGACAGTAGACACCCTTGTCTTGTTCCTAATTTTAGTGGAAAAGCTTCCAGTTTTTCCCCAGTTAGTAATATGTTGGCTGTAGGCTTTTCATAAATAGCTTGTATTATATTGAGATATGTTCCTTCTATTCCCAGTCTCTGTAGGACTTTTATCATGAAGGGATGTTGAATTTTAGGATATATGCCTAGGAGTGCTATAGCTGGGTCATATAGTAGATCAATCTTTAGCTGTTTTGGTATGCTGTGTTCTCATTATTGTTTGACTCTATAAATTTTTTGATTTTCTTCGTGATTCCTTCATTGATCCATTCATCATTTAGTAGTGTATTGTTATGCTTCCATGATTTTGTGTATGCTCTATAGCCTTTCTTGCTACTGATTTGTAGCTTAATTCCATTGTGGTCAGATATAATGCAAAGTATTATTTCAATTTTCCTTTGTGTATTAATATATAGTCTATTTCAGACCAGATGCCTCTATTTTTTTCCCCAGATGACCTGTCAATTGATGAGAGAGGGGTGCTAAAGTCACCCACCACCACTGTGTTTGGTGTTATTTGTGACCTTAGTTCTAATAGTGTTTGACGAATTTGGGAGCCCCCATGTTAGGTGCATATATGTTTAGGATTGTAATGTTCTCCTGTTGGAGTGTGCCCTTAATCAATATAAAGTGATCTTCCTTATCTTTCTTGACTAACATTGGACTAAAGTCTACCTTTTCAAATATTAGGATACCAACCCCTGCTTGTTTTCTAGGCTCATTTGGTTGAAACACTGTTTTCCAACCTTTTACCCTAAGATAATGTCTGTCCTTTGTAGAAAGGTGAATTTCTTGGAGACAACAAATTGTAGGATCCTGCTTTTTAACCCAGTCTGCAATCCCATGTCTTTTGGTTGGGGCATTGAGGCCGTTGATTTTAGGAGATATTATTGAAATGTGTGTTTTTATGTTTGCCTTTTTTGTGTGTGTGTGGTTCCGGTTCTACCTTTCCTCTCTTGTGTTAACTAGTATTTGAATATTGCTTGTTTTTTCCTGGTTCCTTATATGTGTGCTTTTCCTTTTCTTCAGCATAGAGGACTCTATCAAGTATTTTCTGTAGAGCTGGTTTTGTCTTCAAATACTCCTTTAACTGCTTTTATCATGGAATGTCCTTATTTCTCCATGTATTTGAATGGATAACTTTGCAGGATAAAGTAACCTTGGATGACAGTTGTTATCTTTCAGAACTTGGAATACATGAGTACAAGCCCTTCTGGCTTTAAAATTTTGTGTTGAATAATCTTCTATAATCCTGATGGGCTTACTTTTGTAGGTAACTTGATTTTTCTCTCTAACTGCTTTCAATATTTTTTCCTTGGTTTGTGTATTTGGAGTTTGATTATAATATGGCGAGGAGAGATTCTTTCCAGGTTTTGTCTGGCTGGGGTTTTAAAGGCTTCCTATTTCTGTATTGGCACCTCTTTCCCTATTTGGGGTAAGTTTTCTTCTATGATTTTATTGAGGACACCTACTATGCCTTTGGAGTGGAATTCTTCTCCTTCTACTATGCCCTGTATTCTTATATTTGATCTTTCATAGTGTCCCAAATATCTTGAAATTCCCACTCATACATTTTATGAGTTTGTCTTTCTCTTTGTTGGACTGCATTAGATCTGCCACTTGGTCTTCTAGGTTAGATATTCTTTCCTCTCCTTCATCCATTCTACTGGTCATATTTTCTACAGAGTTGTTTTATTTGTTTTTTGTTTTATTTCATTAACTGTGTTCTTCATTGCTAATAATTCTGACTGGTTTTTATTCATTATTTCTATTTCCTTATTTATGTCTTGTATTGCCTTCTTTATTTCATTAAATTTGTGTTCTGGTCTTCTTTGATTTCCTCTTTGATTCCTTTGGTTTCCTCTTTCATTTCTTCTTTGATTCCTTTGATTTGTTCTTTGCTTTCTTTGAACATATTTACAATCATTCTTTTGAAATCATTGTAAGGCATTTCCTCTAACTTGTTCTCACTGGTGGTCATTTCTGATGCATTAATACTTTTAGGTGGATTTATACTGTCTTGCTTTTTAGTGCTTCTTGTGTTATAATGTATATATTTTTGCATCTTGTATTAAGTTAATGCTTGGATTTTCTAGCTAGCTGGGTATTCTTAGCTGTAGAAATTTATTTGATGTTATATATCTTCAGGGTAGGAGCTCATGATGATAGGTGTGGCTCTTAATACTCTCATAGTATCTACAGAGGTGTTCCTAGGGGTTGAGTCTCCCTGCTATGGGAGTATTCAAGTAGGCTGAGTGGAATAAAGTACAGGTAGATTCTAAAATTTAACTAAACACTGTACATATTCAATCAAAAACAGCACCGAGTATTTATGCAACAGTAGTTATTATAACAACCAGATCCTCTATCAACAAAGAGGTTAAAATTTCTGGTCTGTTGAGGGATCCCAGTCAGCTTGTGACCAAGTAAGAGCCTTCTGTGGTGCAATCCAGTTACCTTGGATGATTTTGTTCTCTGTCAAGTTGCTGGCTTGGTCATTAGTCTGCTGTTCTGATTTCTGGAGCTGGGCACTGGTTTTTCCTGTGGGGCAAACAGAACCTGGCACCTGTGGCCCTGCAGATCTGCACCCCCGCTGCTAGAACCACTACTGCTGCTGCTGAAGCTGTTGCTGCTGGGTCTGGTGCCACTGCTGCTGCTGAAGATGCTGCTGCTGGATCTGTCGCTGCTGCCGCTGAAGCTGCCACTACTTGATCTGCCACTGCTGGAGCTGCTGTTTCCACTGCCAGAGCTGCTGATGTTGCTGTGGGACTCTGCTCGTGCTTGGGTCATGCTGTCGGCTCAAGTTGGCTTGGCTGGGTCCAGGGACCACTGCTCTGTTCTCAGGAGCTGGGCACAGGCTGTTGGGGAGGGGAGGGAGCCACAGCTTCTCCGGTTCTCTCACTGTTCCACGTGTTTTTCTACCTTGTGATCTGCTCATCCGTTGTTCACTGCTGCTCTCCCTTCACGTTTCTCGAGTTTGTGGAGAGCTCTGGTGTGAGTGGAAGCTCCCCTCACCTGGCTTTTCCTTCAGCTTGATCCAAGCCTGGCAGCTTTCTGGTGTGCTGCAGCTGCCATGGTCAGCAGACCTGCCAGGGCTGCTTTTGCTGGCCTGTGTGGGCTCTGCATGCTCTGGATCTCTTCTACTTCTGTGCTGCTGTTTCAGTTTCCTATACCCCTCACTTTTTAGTAAAAGTGTGTATTTTGCTGAGTTTTTTTGGTCTCCCCCCCCCCCCCAAGGCTGCTTTGGCATGGTACCTACGCTGCCATAACCAGAAGTCTGGGTCTTCCCTTTTTAATAAAATCTTTGTGGAAACAGGAAATGCCTTCAGGGTTAAAAGCAGAGGGCTGTTTTTTTTTTTTTCCATTTTTTATATATTTGTGTGTTTTTGTATAAGAGAGAGAGAGAAATTGGGATGCTAGGGCCTCTTGCAACTGCAAATGAACTCCAGATGCATATGCCACTTTGTGCATCTGGCTTTACATGGGTACTAGGGAATTGAACCCAGACCTACAGGCTTTGTAATCAAGTGCCATTAATCACTAAGATATCTCCCTGGCCTCACATGGATGTTTCTATGATGGTTGTAAATCTAGCCTAGTTGATATTAAGATTAACCTTTACAATATCCTCTTGAATAATTACATTTTATTGACTTTTTACATTTATATACATTTATAGTCTTATAAGTTCTAATCCAAATTTATTCACTTTTCCAAGTATAATAGTGGATTCATATATTTCTCCCTTCAATTACAACCACTTTTGATCCCACATATTTTGTTTGTTTCATTTTATGAGATCATATACATTGACATTCTTTTCCTTTTGGAAATGGACCTTTCATCCTTATGTTTGTACTTCTTTCATCAACCACAAAGGTAGTTTCTATTTAAATTAATATAGTTACTGCAACTTCATTTTGAATAATTTTAGTATGGTATATATTTCTCCATTTCTTTACTGCTAATATGTCATTATAAAAGTTTCTTGCAGGCTGGAGAGATGGATTAGTGATTAAGGTGCTTGCCTACGAAGCCTAAGGACCCAGGATCCATTCTCTAGGTCCCATGTAAGCCAGATACACAAGGTGGTGCATATGTCTGGAGTTCGATTTTAGTGGCTAGAGGCCCTGGTGAGCCCATTCTCCATCTCTCCCTCTCTGTCTCAAATTTAAAAAGATAATAATTAATTGATTAATTTTAAAAAGTTTCTTATATGTACAACATAGCTGTGTGAATTGAAGTTCCCAGAAAGTGCTTCATCTGCCAAAGATAAGTAAGAATGGACTGAAAGATCTCCTATAGAGAAGGAATGTTGCAGGATCAGTGCTATATGGATAATGCAAAAACTTGGTATGTGATTTAGAAAACAAAGGAAAATGACCTTGACTCATTAAGAATGATTTGGTCATGAATCCTAATAAGCAATTTTTAATTTTAATTAATTTTTTTTAAATTTAATTTATTACTTCTCAGTAAATACAGGCAGTTTGGTACCATAGTTTAGGCTCATCTGTGATCTATCCCCTTCCATTGGACCCTCCTTGTTGATGTAAATGGGTCCTGCATTGTGGAGTTAGCCCCCAGTTATTGCTATGATCGCTGTCTCTGCAAATCATGACCCAACATGTGACTCTGACATTCTTTCCACCCCCTCTTCCACAAAATTTCCCTGAGCCATGTTGGGTTCATTTTTGGTCTGCGTCAGTGCTGAGGTGTTGGGGGCCTCTGAGGCTCTGGCTCTCTGGTTTGGTAGGAGTTGATTTTTCTCTGCATTTGTCTCCTTCCCCTTTGTGCTGGTATCCAGTTCACAGGAAAACATCACCCTTGCTTGTTTCACCAGTTGTCCTTAGTTTCAGTTGGGCCCCTTTTGAGGTATGTTGGGGCAGCTTCTCCTTAGGATCTGCATCTATCTGGAAAAGAGAAGCAGATTCTCCAACGGAGAGTAAGTTAGCACCTGGAAAATTGAGATAACACTTACTTTTTTGATAGACAGTTTGATAGGTGTAGGCCCTCTTATACCCCGTGATTGATGGTAGCTTGATATTGGAGAGTGGGCTTGTGTTTGGGTATGGTTCTGACTTATTTCCCAGCTCCAGTTACAGGTCTAGTAACACTGAGTGGATCAGTTAGCCAAATCAAGAGCAATAGGTCCCTCAACATGGCTTTGTACCACTATTGCACTTGTATGGGCATCACATCAGGTTATTTGTTGCTAATTAGGTTAAACAATGAGTTGCTTGGACAGATATTGGTCATTTCCCCCAGTCACCTATGTAGCACCTTCTGGCACAAGACACACTGACTGTCTGGGGACTGACTCTCTCCTGGCTTCCAGCCAAATCATTCCATTTTACGTGTCAGCTGCGTATGGAGTCTTCAGCAATAGGGTCTTACCACTGGCCTTTGGTGGGTCATCAAGTACTCTGACAGAGGTCTGTCATTATTTTGGGAAACCTTGTAGGTTTCTCTGATCAAAAGCTCATTTTGGATGGTAGGCCCAAGCTGGAAGTGGGGGTTACAGGTCAGTGTCCAATAGAAGTTGAGGAAGAACATAACTAATATACAAGAGTTAGAGAGGAGAGAGATAGAGGGGAGAGGGGGAGAGGGAGGGAAGGAATATGTAGGAGATTTAGGTTAGTCTTGATCCTACCCTCTCCAGTGTCTTGTGGTTCAGGTGTTTCCTGAAAGGGTCTAGTGAAGGTTCAGCCATTTGTTCTGTCTTTTAAGAAGTAAATTTTTATGGTACCATTGACGTTTGGGTCCGGATTACTGTTTTCCACCCTTCGATGCCCTCCCTACCCTCCCATCCATCCTATTGTCTAGTCCATGAGCTTTGGTAGATGATATGCATCCAGGAATTTATCCATCTCCTCCACATTTTCCAGTTTTGTGGTGAAGAGGTTTTTGAAATAAGTCCTGATGATTCTGCCGATTTCACTGATGTCTGTTGTGATCTCTCCTTTTTCATTTCGAATTTTGTTAATTTGGAGTCTCTCCTTTTTTTGCTTGATCAAATTGGCCAGAGGTTGGTCAATCTTGTTTATTTTTTCAAAGAACCAGCTCTTTGTTTTGTCAATTGCCTTCATTGTTTCCTTGGTTAACAATTCATTAATTTCTGTTCTGATTTGAATTATTTCTTTCCTTCTAGAGCTCTTTGGGTTGGATTTTTCTTGTTTTTCCAATGCCTTTAGGTGGAAGTTTAGGCTATTGATTTGGGATCTTTCTGTCTTTTTTATGAAGGCATTGAGTGCTATGAATTTTCCCCTGAGGACCGCCTTCATTGTGTCCCATAAATTTTGGTATGATATGTTCTCATTGTCATTCAATTCCAGGAATTTTGCAATTTCATCCACTATCCATTTATTGTTTAAGAGTGTGCTATTCAGTTTCCAGTTGCCGTTGGGGTTCTTGTTGGTTTTTTTGTTGTTGACTTCCAGGAATATAGCATTATGATCTGATATCATGCAGGGAATTATGTCGAATTTCCTAAATATGTGGAGGCAGTCTTTGTGACCCAGTATATGGTCTATTTTAGAGAATGTTCCATGGGCTGCTGAGAAGAATGTGTAGTCTGTGGATTTGGGATGGAAAGTTCTTTAGATGTGTGTTAGGTCTCAGTGCTTTATGGTTTTGTTGAGCTCTCTTACTTCCCTGTTGAGTTTCTGTTTGGATGATCTGTCTATTACTGATAATGGTGTGTTAAAGTCCCCAGCTCTGATGGTATTGGTGGTTATTTATGTTTTATTGTCAAGTAGGTTTTGTCTTATGAACTGTGGTGCCCCTGTGTTTGGTGCATACAGATTTATGATTGTATTATCCTCTTGATGGATTGTTCCCTTTATAAGTAGGAAGTAGCCTTCTTTGTCTTTTTTGATTGTTTTTGGTTTGAAGTCAACTTTACCTGATATTAATATAGCTACACCTGCTTGTTTCTTATTCCCATTTGATTGGAATATTGTTTTCCACCCTTTCACCCTGAGGAGGTTTCTGTCTTTAGTGGTAAGGTGGGTTTCCTGAAGGCAGCAGATTGAGGGGTCTAATTTTTTGATCTACCCTGTTAGCTTGTGTCTCTTGATGGGTGAATTAAGGCCATTAATATTTAGGTTGATGACTGTGAGATTTGATTTGATCCCTGCCATGTTGTGGTGGTAGATGTGTGTTGGCATTTCCATGGAATTTTAATTTTTTTTTTTTTTTTTTTTTTTTTGTCTAATCTGGGTTTGGTTTCTGTGATCTGCTTCTTGTAGGCATTTGTGTTTGGTTATTTGTTTCT
Organism: Jaculus jaculus; assembly: GCF_020740685.1. Taxonomy (NCBI): domain Eukaryota; kingdom Metazoa; phylum Chordata; class Mammalia; order Rodentia; family Dipodidae; genus Jaculus; species Jaculus jaculus. The sequence continues at coordinate 57,172,974 of NC_059108.1, read as the reverse complement.
TCTCTGTGGAGAATTTCCTGGAGTACTTTCTGTAGGTTTGGTTTTGTGTTCATATAATTGTAAAGCTGAGTTTTGTCATGGAAAGTTTTCCTTTCACTATCTATTATAAGGGAGACTTTTGCCAGGTAGAGTAATTTGGGTTGGAAACTATAGTTTCTTAGAGTTTGCAGAGTTTCATTACAGGCCCTCTAGATTTCAGGGTTTCCATTGAGAAGTCTGAAGTAATTTGGTGGGGTTTCCTTTGAAAGTGGTGTGCTGTTTTTCCCTAGCTGCTTTTTGGATTTTTTTCTTTCATGTCAATGTTTAGAGTCTTAAAGATAATATGCCTTGGGTAGTTTCTCCTTTGGTCTAGTCAGTTAGGAGTTCTGTTTGCTTCTTGTCTCTTTGTTTTAAGAGATGGGGGAAGTTTTCTTCAATTTTTTTTTTAAATAAGTTCTCCATGCCTTTGGACTGAAATCCTTCTTCTGGTATTCCAATGATTCTGATATTAGGATGTTTAAGTGTATCCCACAATTCTCTCATGTTCTGTTCACAGGAACTTTTGAACTTACTGAAATTTTTGGACTCTTGAACTGTTTCTTCCATACTGTCTTCCAGATCAGAATTTCTATCTTCCACTTCGCTGACTCTATTCCTGAGAGCCTCTAGCAAGTTTTGAACTTGTTCAATTAAGTTTGCATTTTCTATTACTTTCCTATATATCACTTCCATGGCTTTGTCCAGCTCCCTTTTCACCTCATTTTCTGATTTTCTTGATGATTCTTGGAAATCATCATTGCATTTCTTTATGTTTTCATTTAGTGTGGCCAGCTGATTTTTAAGGTCCTCTTTTTTTTTTTTTTTCACTCTTCCTCAACTCTTAGCTCTCTTTGAATTCCTTCCAGTGTCTTATCACATTGCTCTAGCTTAGTGATGGTAGCATCCACACGATTATCTGTCCTCTGTAGCTTTCCTGTCAGTTCTAGCAGTAGGTTGGTCAGGGTTGCATTGTTCATTGCTTCCACTTGATGTTCTGATTCTAAACACTCTTCTATGTTTTGGTTAGATGTAAGCCTTGTTGGACTGGGTGATCTTTCTTGATTTTCTTGCATTTTATTTTTCACGTTATTTCTTTTGTGCTGTGGTCTACCCATGTCAGTGTATGGGCAGGTAGGTGGGTGGAACAGCCTGGGATCTAGCTTAATGAGAATTCAAGGCAGCCTAGGGCGGTTGCAAGCAGCCTGGGTTTTTGCTCTCTCTTGCCAAAGCCATCTAACTATAGCTTGACAGGGGCGCCAAATTTGCCTGAATTCTCACCCAGTAATGCACCTAACCTGCCTGCCTTTGAGCTTGAAAGGGGACTGAGGTAGCAAGCCCTGAAGCTGCCCAAACTCTGGCTGGGAACACTGGGACCTGCAAACGGTCTGCGCTTTCCCTCCTCAGGGGAGTGGGAGATGGGTGGCAATTTACAGGTAGGGGATGGCACCTGCACTGGCGCTAGTGACTCAGTGTGGACTTGTGTGGCCCTTTCTGTGGTACTGGGCCCACTGCACGTGCAATTGTAGTGCAGAGGCAGCTGATGCAGGTATGGATCAGGATACAGCAGAGGCTGACCGGCCGGCAAGTGATGGGAGCACAGCAGCAGGGGTTCTGGCAGGCACCTATTCATGGCAGGTCTGGCCCCCCGCGGGCCTGCGGACTGATCACCATTTAGCTGGTCAACTCGCAGGATCAGAGAACAAGGGCAGAGGCCGCAACTTCAGTGCAGCAGGCTGGCAGGCGTGGCTGGTGGGTTCCTGATCAGAGCACAGCCTCGCGGGGCGCAGGGTGTGCGGGGGCACGTGAGAGGTGTGGGGTGCACCAGGACGTGGTTCGTGCAGTGGGGGCGTGGGGTGCGTGGGGGAGTTCGTGGGGGGTGGGTGCTTCCCTGTTTTACCCCAATCTGTGCCCTCCCACTTGCAAAAAGATTCTAATTGCCCTTGAATACTTGCCTTTTTTTCCCCCCCTGGTATCTGGAGTGCAGCTAGGTGGTCGCCATCTTGGCCGGAAGTCTAATTTTAATTTTTTAAACAGTTTCAACTTCCTCCCTATGCAGTCTTATAAGACAGGTATTCAAACATCATAATTGATTTGACAGCTTGCATTTAAAAAAAGGAAAACAAAGGGGTTCCTTGGCTCCTATTTCCCAGACTCCTGTTGGTGGGTGCACATATGTGGCATGAGTAGGACTGGGCTCCCCACCTCCAGGTTCCTGGCTCCCCTGCTGCTGGAGTGGGGTAGCTGTGAACCTCCACATGAGTGGAAACAGTAGTGCCTGGTTTCCTATTCCCCAGTGCAGGTGGGTAGGAAACAGTATTTACACATGTTGTTGATGAAGGATTTGGAAGTTCAGGATAAGTCAACCAGAAAATATAAATCCCATGTTTTGGGTTCTGTCTTACTTTAATAAGGAATTAATAAAGGGGAAATGCCTGCTCACAGGGAACAGGCAGCTCATAGGGAACATGGAAGTGCTCACTAGGGGCAGTGAACTGCTAGGGAAAGTATGCTCACTATGGGAAGGTAGATACAGGTGAACCCACATCAGTCCTCAGCTGCTTCCACTTATTGACACAAAGTGATGCCTACACATTCCTGTATTCCTGTCTCCTCAGACACTTTGAAGACCAACACCCCCACCCGGGCCACCTCTGTGTATCCTTGATCAGGCCAACTCCACCATTCCTCCTCCTACTGCCACCCACATCCCCCCATAAGTGCCCTCACTGCCTCCTGGGTGTTTTGCTCCCTTCCAAAACAGGGAGCACAGGAGTGTCTATCAAGTGTGGGGGGATACTAGTGCATCTCCACAACCTTCTCAGGTGGGGTACAGTGGGGGAGTAGGGACAAATGCTTCTGCTCCTAAACCCTACCGGCAAAGCACAGCTGTAACCACAGGCTGAAGAAAAACAATATCAGAAACCAGCTCAGAGCTGCTGACACAAGTTCTACTTCCACAAGGTGTGCATCTGTGGTTATCACACCATCACACTCCAATCTAGTCCAAACACAAAACATAACTCTCACTGAAGTTGCTACAGGGCAAATGTTTACTTCCTCCTTAATAAAATAAGACTTTTACCACTAGGTAAACCATAAAGCAAAAATAAATAAATAAATAAGGGGTCTGGAGAGATGGATTAGCACTTAAGCACTTGCCTATGAGGCCTAAGGTCCCCAGTTGGAGACTTGATTCCCCAGGACCCATATAAGCCAGATGCACAAAGGGGCACATGCATCTGGAATTTGTTTGCTGTGGCTGGAGGCCCTGGCATGCACTTTCTCTATCTATCTGCCTCTTTCACTCTCAAATAAATAAAAATAAACAAAATAAGTAAATATAAGTATATAAATAGAACAATGAAAGCCAAACCAAGAGATTTCAATTGTTTGCCTCACCCCATTATGAAAGCCTCCAATAAAAACATAGAGAAGATAACAGAACTTGAATCCCAAAATGAAAATACAGTAAGCTTATTACATAAACTCAGTGAAACTGACCAAGACAATGGCTGCACTGGAAGCAAAACCCAACAATCATGTAAATAAAATGCACACAGCATTCATCACTAGGCATGACTTTCTTTTTTTATAATTTTAATTTTATTTCATTTTATTTTATTTTTTTTGTTGTTGTTGTTGTTTTGAGGTAGGGTTTCACTCTAGTCCAGGCTGTCCTGGAATTCACTATGTAGTCTCAGGGTGACCTTAAACTCATGGTGATCCTCCTACCTTTGCCTCCCAAGTGCTGGGATTAAAGGTGTGTACCACCATGTCTGGAAACACTAGGCATAACTTAATTGAGGAAAAGCAGGCAGACCTCAAATGTCAGAAAATGAATTGAAGGTGAGACACAAATAGGGAATCTCAAAACCCAGCTGATGGAGCTTAATGAAGGCATGATAAAAAGCAAGAATGATTTCCAGAAAACATCCAGAAAATTAAATCTCAACCTGAAATTAGACCTCACAAAGGAGATGGACACAATGCAGAAAAAGAAAAGAGAAAATAAAAATCAAATAAATCTTTTAAAATCCTCTCTAGGAGTCGGCTCTAACATAGTCAATAATGTAGAGGAAAGAACCTCTGATGTGAAGGACAAGACCAAATAAAATGATGAGAAGTCCAAAATCTTTGATAAGTTCAAAATAAAAGTAAATAGAAGGAAATTGTGGTATATCCTAAAATGACCAAACACATAAGTCATGGGTATGACAGAAGGAGAGGAAATCCAGGCTGACTTATGGAGAAGATATTTAACAAAATTATTGAAGAAAATCTTCTCAACCTCACAAAAGTGAGGAATATCCAGATACAAAAAGCACACAGAACACCAAACAGACAGGACTATAAGGAAAAACTCTCTAAGGTACATATTAATTAAAACTCTAAACAATGAAAACAAAGAGAGAGTGCTAAAAGCAGCAAGAAAGAAACAACTCATTATATACATAAGCAATCCCATCAGATTTAACTCAGATTTTTCCATGGAAATGATGAAAGCCAGAAGGACTTAGAATGGAGCAAATCTTTGAGACTAAAAAAAAAAAATATGGTTTCCAATCCAAACAAGTATTCCCAGCAAGAGTATCCATCATAATAGATGGAGAAAGTAGGAGAACTTTCCATGATAAAATCCAGCTTTATGATTATTTGAATGAAATGCTACACCTATAGAGAATACTTTAAGAAATAGTCTACACAGAAAAGTCAAGCAACCAACCTCAAAAGCCTATAAGAAGACGAACAAGATTAAAAGAAAAAAGAGCAGAAATGAAACCTACAGAAGACTATACCCCATCAACCCTCCCGCATGGAAGGGATATTAAATCAATCCTCACAGTTATAACTTTAAAGACTTTTTTTTTTAATTTAAATTTAAAAGGAATTAACTCAGTCATAAAAATACAAGTTAACATGATGGATCAGAAGAATTGACCCTTTCATCTGCTGTCTTCGTGAAACCCACCTCTCCATTAAAGATACCACCTTAGGGTGAAATGATAGAAAATTATTTCTAAGGCAATGAAAATAATAAATAAGTGGATATGGCTATAGTAGAATCTTAAAAAATAGACTTCAAACCAAAAGTAATTCAAAAGGACAAATAACTGAGCTGGAGGGATGAATTAGCAGTGAAGGTATTTGTCTGCAAAGCCAAAGGACCCAGGTTCAATTACCCCAGGCCCACATTAGCCAGATGCACAAGGAGCCACATGCATCTAGAGTTCATGTGCAGTGGCTGGAAGACCTGGCATGCCATTCTGTCTGTCTGTCTGTCTCTCTCTCTTTCTCTTTCTCTCTCCCCTCCCTCTTTCTCAATCAAATAAATAAATATTTTTTCAAAGGACAAATAAGAGCTGGAGGGATGGCTTAGCAGTTACTGTGCTTGCCCACAAAGCCAAAGGACCTAGGTTCAATTCCCCAGTACCCATGTAAGCCAGATGCGCAAGGTGGCACATGCATCTGTAGTTCGTTTGCAGTGGCTGGAGGCCCTGCCCATTTTCTTCCTCACACTCTCTCTGCCTCCTTCTCTATGACAAATAAATAAATAAATACATAAATAAATAAATAAATAAATAAAATCTTTAAAAAACAAAAGGACAAAGAAAGTCACTTTTTATTTATCAAGGGAATAATCCAACAAGATGACATCAATATCATTAATCTATATGCAGCAAACATAGGTGTACCACATTTTATAAATGTGTAAACAAATCAGAAATAAATCCCAATACCATCATAGTAGGGGACTTCAATATCCCATTATTATCATTTGCTGGATCATCTAAGCAGAAATCACCAGGAAAACAATAGATCTTAACACCAGAGAAAAATTTGACATAGACATCTACAGAACATTCCATCCTCATCCACAGAATACATTCCTCACTTCAGCCCATGGAACAGTGTCCAAAATATATCATATATTAGGACATAAAGCATGCCTCTATAAATTCAGAAAAATTTATGTACCTTCCTATCATATTGGATCACAATGCTTAGAAATTACAAAGTTAGATATTAACAAGAGAAAAAAAAAAACAGCAGAAACTGTACCAGCTCTTAGACACTGAACAACACAGTACAAGTAATGAATGGATCTTAGAAGAAATCAAAAGGAAATTGTAAAATTTCTTGAACATAATGATAATAAAAATACAACGTACCAAAACTTATGGGACAGAATGAAGGTAGTCCCAAGGGCATTTTTTTTCAAGCACTAAATGTATTTATAACAAAGATATAGAGGTCTCAATGACCTAACCATACAACCCTAGGAGTTCTACATGGAAAGAATAATTAAGATCAGAGCAGAAAATAATGAATTGGAAACTAAGGAAACGATTTTAAAAGTTGATAAGATTATGAGGGAGTTCTTTGAAAAAATAAACAAGATTAATAACCGCTCGGCCAGCCTGATAAATAAAAAACTAGAGAAGGCTCAAATTAACAAAATTATAAATAAAAAGTGAAAGATCACAACAGACATCAATTAAATTGGAAGAATCATCAGAAAATATTTCCCAAAACTCTACACAAAATAGGATAACCTTGAGGAAATGTACAAATTCCTAGATGCACATCACCTATAAAATCTATGTTCAGAACAGATAAATCTCCTAAATAAACCCATTAAATCCATTGAGACAGAAAATATAATCAAAAATTTCCCCAAAGGAAAAGGGTAGTATGTGATGATTCTACCAAACCTCCATTGAAGAACTAAAACCATTTTTTCTCACAAGATTTTTCATATAATCAGAGAACAAGGAATGCTAAACAACTCCTTCTTTGAAGCCAGCATCACCCTAAAACGAAAACCAGACAGAGATACAACAAAAAGAAAGCTATAGACCTTATGAACTCTGATGCAAAAATCCTGAACAAAATCCTCACAAACTGAATTCAATAACACATCCGATGTATTATCCACCTTGATCAAGGAGGTTTCATCCCAGGGATCAGGGATTTTTCAACATATGAAAATCAATTAATGTATTACAGTAAATAAATAAGGTTAAACTCATGAACTTCATGATTATTATAATTGATGCAGAGGTCATCAACAAAATACATCCCTTCATGATCAAAACATTTGAGGGGCTAGGCATGGAGAGTTGATATCTCAACATAATAAAAGCTGTATACAAAGCATGTAATGTCCCAAGAATGCTTAATGAGGAAAGACTCAAGAAGTTCCCATTAAGATCTGGAACAAGCAGGGGTACCCACCCTCACCACTGATCTTCAATATAGTACTAGAATTCCTAGCCCAAGCAATAAGGCAAGATAAAGTTGAAAAAGGTACATCTTGGAATAATGCTAACAAAGAATGTGAAAGTGCTATATATTGAAAATATATTTTAAAAAATTCAAGAAAGAGAGAGGAGAACATGAGAAGATGGAAATATCTTCCATGCTCCTGGATAGTTAAAATTAATACTGTGAAAATGACAATCCTACCAAACTGCAATGTACAGATTCAACACAATACAAATATAAATATCAGCACCATTATTCACAGTGACAGAAAAAGTAACATGAAAATTTGTACAGAATGGCAGAAGGCCTTGGATATCCAAATATATCCTCAGCAAAAGAAAAACCTTTGCAGATGTTACCATACCTAATCTAAAATGATACTGCAAAGCCATAATAACAAAAACAGAATGCTACTGAAGTAAAACAGACCATATATATATATATATATATATATATATATATATATATATATATATATATCAATGGAACGGAAATGAAGATCAAGCCCTTAGTTCAAGCAAGTAGAGCTAGTTGATCTTTGAAAGAAGAGCAACCACCCCACCTGAAGAAAAGAGTATCTTCTGCAAATGGTCCTGGTCAGATTGGATAACCACATGTTGAAAAATGAAACTAGACTCACTCCTCTCACCATGCACAAAAATCAATTCCTGAAAGTTTTAAATGCCTGGAAGAAAAAATAGTTGGGATTCTCAGGGATATAGGAGTGGGGAAAGACTTCATGAACAATACCCTAGTAGCCCAAGAAATTAAACAATCACTGAACCAGTGATACCTTAAACAGAGCCAACAAATTACCCACAGAATTGTAGAAAATCTTCAATAGCTATTATATTGAAAGAGGAATAATATCTAGAACCTACAAAATATTAAATAAAAAATAAGCAATAAAAACTCAATTTACTCAAAACATAAGGCACAGAACTAAATTGCTAATACTTACTTAAGAAAATGTTCAACATCTTTAACCACTAGGAAATGCAAATTAAGACAACTATGAGATTCCAAGTTACTCCAGTCAGTATAGCAATCATTAAAAAAAAAAAAATCTGGGCTGAATGGATGACTCAGGAGTTAAGGCACTTGCATTTGAAGCCTAAGGACTCAGATTCAATTCCCCAGCACCCACATAAGCCAGATGGACAAGGTGGTACATGCGCCTGGATTTTGTTTTCAGTGACTGGAGGATCTGGTGTACCCATACTCTCTCTCTCAAATCAATAAAATACATTATTATTATTATTATTATTATTATTGATTTGTTTTTTTGAGATACCTGGAATTCACTATGTAGTCTCAGGGTGGACTCAAACTCATGATGATCCTCCTACCTCTTCCTCTCGAGTGCTGGGATTAAAAGCATGTACCACCATGCCAAGCTGAAATTAAAAAATATGTATTAAAAAGTCAAATGACAATAAATGTTGGGGAGGATGTGGTTGAATAGGAACTTTCATTCACTGCTCGTTGGTGTACAAAATTGTACAATCAATATGTAAAACAATATGAAGACTCCTGAAAAAGATGAAAATAGAGCTACCAACTGACACAGCTATTCCTATATTGGGAATCTACCATATAGTTCCATTCTTCACTTCAGAAATATTTGCTCAACCATGTTTATAGCTGTTCAATGCACAATAGCTAAGAACTGGAATCAACCCAAGTGGCCATGGTTTTACAAAGGGATAATAAAGATGTGGTACATATACACAATGGGATTCTATTCAGCAGTTAGAAAAAAATGATACAATGAAATTTCTAGGAAAATGGATGTACTTGGAGCAAATCATACTAAGTGAACTCACACAGACAGAAAGATAATTGCCACATGTCCCCCCTCATCTGTAGTGCCTAACCTGGAACAACTTGCATTGTAGGCATACTTAACAACTTGAGGGACAGATAATATGGATAAGTATTCAGGGAAAAGGGAATGGGAGGGTGGGAAGAGATGCACAGAATACTAAATCCAAAATGAATTAGTACCATAGAAATTTTTATCCTGTATTGCAGATTAAAAGACATAACCCTCCACAGTTTTATGCAAGGATTGCTTGGTAAGAAGGACCCTGGAGAGGGTTGCATGAAACCTAACCCTAAAACATTTGCTCTGGTTTGTAACTGCCAATTACTAAAAATTGATTATATCCCACCTTGAGCTATTGATTGAAGAGATCTATAAAGTCCCCCAAACAAGAGAGGTTCCTGTCAAAGCACTTAATTACCCAACTGAGGTAAAAGGTAAGACCCTATTGTTGAAGACATTACATGCTGCCAACCCAGAACACTTAAAGATTCAGCTGGAAAAAAAAAAAAAAAAAAAAAAAAAAAAAAAAAACACTTTCCGGATGGTTAGCCCATATAGTGCTGGAAAGTGCTACATGAGCTGCTTAGAGAAAATGGCCCACAACAATGTGTGCTAGCCGGGAACACTGTTATACAATATCAACCAGCCTGATTAGATGTACTGGCACAATGGTGGCACCCAGCCTACACGGGTAACCACTGGCTCCTCTGATGGGCTAAGAGATCTACTCAGTGGAAAAGATCCTATAGCTGGAAGTGGGAAATGAGTCAGAATCCTATAGAGATTGAACTCATAGAGTCAAACGAAAGGCTTCCACTAGTCTTTGCCCAAAAAAGAAGATATGTCCATCAAATTCCATCTTAATTAACAATACTTATCCTCTTTAACTTATGCAAACTTAATTTTCCTTTGGAGAATCTAATTTTTCTTTTTCAGTAGGCAGTGAGAACCAGGGGGATAAACTACCCCTTGCACATCAGGCAGGGCCTGGGTAAAACCACAGAGAATTCAGAATTCACAAAATGTGCAAGTGTGCTGCTTCAGTGCTGAGTGAGATGACCAGCACCAGGGAGCTGGAGACACTGAAGACTGAACATGTACCAAAGCAGAAATCCCAAAGCTGCTGAGAACACAATACTAAAGTAGATTTAAAATAAACTTACCACATCTCAGGGAATTTTGATGAAGAAGGTTCGGAAAGATAGTAAGAGCCATTGAGTGGAAAGGAATATCCAGAGACATTGCTCCACAACTGATTATAACTAATGGTGGTCCTCTCATCTCATAACCCCCAACCCCATGGTGAATACAAGCAACCCCACTGAGGAGGGCCCTCAGTGGAATGGGATCAGGTAGAAGTTCTGCAAATGACAGTACCAACACACGATGTGTCCATACAAAGTTTCTATTTAAGAAAAAAAAAGAAAGAAAGACATAGTTACTAAAAAAAAAAAGAGAGAGAGAGAGAGAGAAAGAAGGAATGCATGCAGCTCAGGCTTTTGTTTCTGGTGAATTTCACATAGTTTATTAATATTGGATTTCATAAGTTAAGTAGACATTAATGCCTTCCTCACTTGTTCTTTCTAAAATCGTGATGTGTGTTTTCTAAACCTTCTGAATTCCACATTGAACAAAGGCATTTTAGAGTTATAGCCAATGTATGGAATGTATAGGAAAACTAAAGAGCCAATTATAGCATAACTGTGCCTGATATCACTCCGATGGCTGTATTCAGTGCACTTCTATTAATGGAAACTCTAACATAAGTGATTTACAGTTTTGTAAGTTTTGCTCATCCATAATCTATTTGTTATAAACCATCATAGTAATCAATAGTCTGATGCTTTCTATTTCATTGACTTCTCATGACAAGAATTCTAGAAGAGGGCAACACTCACAGTAACTGGGTAAATCTAGGATAGCAATGGTGAAAGACAAGCCTCACTCTTCCCTACTCTTTCCAATATAAGTGCCACACTCACATGGTCCCACACTATACCCATCAATGTAGAGTGCCACACCCACAAAGACCTATCATACAACTAAAAGCTGTATCTTGAATAATCTTTAAATGATGAAACTGTAAGCCAGGTGTGGTGGCACACAACTTTAATCCCATCACTCGGGAGGCAGAGGTAAAAGGATCACTGTGAGCTCGAGGCCACCCTAAGACCACATAGTGAATTCTAGGTCAGCCTGAAATAAAGTAAGACCCTACCTCAAAAAATCAGAAAAAAAAAAAAGATGAAATTGTAGGGCAGGAGAAATTACTAAGTGGTTAAGGTGTTTGCCTGAAAAGTCTAAAGACCCAACTTCAATTCCCCAATACATACATAAAGCCAAATGCACAAGGTGGTGCATGCCTCTGCATTTTCAGTGTCTGTAGGCCCTGGCACACCTGTTTTTCTCTCTCTCTCCTTTCTGTCTCTATGCCTCTTTCTCTCTCTCTCAAATAAAAATAAATAAAACTTAAAAGTAATTTTATAAAGTTGAAATTGTGAATATTATGGGGAAATCATAATGCAGTTAGTTAGAAAATTAAATTCTAGGTGACAAACATCATATTTACTATGTTCCTTTATTTCAAGATTCCTGCTCCTTCCACTTTGAAAAGTAAAACTGAAAATCTGAAAGTCATATTTTTCCTTTGCCATTTTTTAACTCAATTGGACACTTTAAAGAGAAGACATAAGGGACCGACTAGTTCTGATCAAATGAAAGTTAGACAGGAAACAGATTTGTTTCCTTCCTGCACTTAGCAAAGTGATGTCATGCTTGAAGGAGAGCTACTTTTGTAGATTAAGTCTAATGTGAGTACAGCTCAGAAGCAGAATACTTGAGGTCCATTGACTGATTTTCAGTAGCAAAAAAAAAAAAAAAAAAGGATAATAGTAAGTAAACACACACAAAAACACACATGTATATTATGTATATTTATATATTTGAAAATACCTGGAAACTGGACAATATTGCACCATCTTAAATAACACCCATTTCTTAGACGTTCAATGAGATTACAAAGGATCATCGTCTTTTTTACAGAGATGAATTGCTTTGTTTCTCTGTTACCATTCCTAATTCTTTTTTCAGGCGAGGGGTGGGTGGGAGGGTTGAGGTAGGGTCTCACTCTAGCTCAGGCTGACCTGAAATTCACTATGTAGTCTCAGGGTGGCCTTTAACTCACAGTGATCCTCTTACCTCTGCCAGCAGAGTGCTGGGATTAAAGGTGTGCGCCACCATGCCCGGTTCCTAATTCTTTTTTTAAGAACCTTTATTGGACAAAGGTTAGTTTGTATTTTCATAGCATCCATGTGCAATAGTACCTATAGGAAGGAAATGCAGTCTTTTTAACTAAGAATGATGACATTTATTTAAAAATTGCCTATTCTCTGCCTTCCCAAGTTCTATTTGTGTTCTGTGGTTTCAATGTGAGGTCTGTTTTTATAATATTGATTAAGAGGAAAACTCTATTTCCCTACTATATTTCAGTTTAAAGACCTTGGTGATATCTAAAATTTTGTAGATAATACATATTTTAAATGGTTGTTTACTACATAGCACCACTTGGTAAATGAAAATTTAATTTTAATCTCCAGGTGAGTGTTCATTTCAGACCTTGTAAGTTTTGAGAACATATCAATATGGTCTGTGATAAATATGTCCTCCAGACTACATTATCTGGTATAATGTAATTCTTTTGTAGCACTATACTCGGCTGAGTTAATAAAAGAGGTACTACATTAAAATGTGGCTGAAGCAGCATCCTTCCTACATATATACCTATTACTAGTGATTGTTGAAAATAGCAAGATATCCATGAATTTTTTTTTCATTTTGAATACATTATAAAATAGTCCATTTAACATTGATAAGTGACAGAATTGGAGTTTACTAATGTAATTATCATAAGAAAGGTAAAGACAGAAAATTAAGATTATTGTCATGTATGTAGAATATTGAATGTACCTGAATGTCATATATTATCAAGAGTTTTGAGAGACTTACTGGGATCTCTAGAATGGAGAAACCCAATTCTTTATCTACTGTCCCATTCATACCCTTGCCTACTCCTTTCATTGTTAAAATTCTATGTATTTGTGTACATAAATATGGCTCCATTACAGTGTTTTTGGTTTTGTTTTGTTTTGTTTTGTTTTCTGAGGTAAGGTCGCACTCTGGTCCAGGCTGAACTGGAATTAACTCTGTAGTCTCAGGGTAGCCTTGAACTCACAGCGATCCTCCTACCTCTGCCTCCTGAGTGCTGGGATTAAAGGTATGCGCCACCACGCCTGGCCCATCACACTGTTAATCCTCATTGTGTGGATCTACAAGCCTTCTAGTGTTCTAATATCATAAACACCAAAAATCTATTATCATAAACACACCTATATAAAATACTAATCATATAATTTTAATGACATTGTCATATGTGTGTGTGTGTAAGTTGTAAACAGAAGTAAAAGAAGTTACATTTATTCTTAAATAATTAAAGTTTTGTAGCCTTTTACTTCTGCTTCTCATGAGATTATTACTTCTTTCTTGACAAAAATCACACATTCATAGTTTCTTGACTGTATTCTTCAAACCACTGAAAAATGAATCTTAGGAGAGTTTGACAAACTGTCAGTGTTGGACTATTTACAAATGTTTTAGTTTTATTCATTTATCTGAGAAAAAGAAAAGGACAGAAAGAGGGAGTATGAGAGAGAAAGGGCATGCCAGGGCATCCAGCCACTTCAAATGAATTCCAGATACACATGCAACCTTATGCATCTGGCTTATGTGGGTCCTAGGGAATCAAACCTGGGTCCTTTGGCTTTGCAGGCAAGCACCTGAACTGCTAAGCCATCTCTCTAGCCAATTAGACTATTTTATAAATCTGGCCACTTCCTTACTTAGAAAAATAAAGTGGATTAAACAATTGAGTACAGAAATGACAATGTGTTATCTGAAATAGATACAGACATGGTTTGAGGCTGTTTCATCATTGCGACTTTCTCTGCATTTAAAAAATGTAAGGAAATATTTCCCTGAGAAAATGAATTATTTCTGTCTAAAAATATTGTACTTTTTGATGCAAACTTTTGGCTAAATAATGAAGAATTTTGAAACTTCTTACAGAATAATTAACCTTAAATATTCTAGTTGACAATCATTTTAGATCCATTACTTAACTTTGCCTAAATTCTCTGAGGACTTTCTTTTCTCCTCTGATCAAAATCGATTTATGAGAAACATTAGTCACAAAGAAAACAGGTATAGTTTGTTGTTTCTTTTACTTATTTATGAAAGGAACCCAAATGAATTTTCACTAAGAGTCAAATGAGTAAGGATTGAGGTAAACTTTTAGAGCTTTTACAACAAATAACAAAGAACCTACTGTTGTGAAAACTGCTTTATGTATGATTGAGACTCATTTCATCATTTTACCTAAGTTAGAGTAATTTACAGTACAAATTAGTACAGTTACAAATAATACTGAATCTCCCTAGATGATAAGCTTATTGAAAAACTATATATATATATATATATACACACACACACACATATATATATATTTACATAGTATATATAAAATTATATATATATCATATAATTATATATAATGCATATATATAATTCAATATATAATACTGAAAAAAGCCTTCCTTTCTCAGTACAGAAGAATGCTTTGATGATGATTAGTGCAAACTTCTCACACGAAGAAAGACTTTAATACCTAGAGCTATTGGCATATATCTGCTGCAGAATCTAAAAACAGATATGTAACTACAAGACAATGCTTTTCTCCCTTTGTTAAAGTTGTTTCATTCCTGATACCAAGAAAGTAATGTGAAATTCAATCCTGGAATCAAATAATAGCTACTGATATTTACTGTTGTTATTATATTCTTTAAATCCTAACTAAAATGTTAAAGTACTTATTTAAAGTAGTGCAAGCTGAGATAGTGTATTTGTATAAACTGAGATAATATCATCAAGGTTCTTTTTGATTTCAATGATTTCATGGTAGATACACATGGATGGTGGTTCAATGTGCAGAAACTTACTAAGATCAAGGACAGCTTACATTCTATATTTGACATATTCTTTTGGCAAGGTGGTACATTTATTTGCCATTTATACTGATAAAACTGGAGCCAAATTGCATTTAATCTTTAACCTTTCTAAATGTTAACATTCTAGACATAGTTGTTTTTTCAGACTCCAAATAAAACAAGTAATAAATGATGAGACCCTGAAACATGTTTGTATATGCACAGTTGTATTATAATCTACTTCGCCTAAACATATATGTTCTTAACATTTTGTGTATAATGTGACAATTTATTACCTACATAATGAATTTGGATTAAATAATCTACTCACTAACCTCTTATTTCCCTACTGACTGACCATATTACTTCTTTGAACCATGTTTTAGTAATTTGTTGAACTAATTTTTAACATACTAAGCATAATTTGGGAACAGCATTATCTAAATTCACAACTACTTTCATATATGTTGGAATTTACATATTTAGGAAATCTTAACTATTAGAGATATTAAGATATCTTATTAAGTAAATTCAATATAGTTTTCTTAAGAAAATATTATGGTAAAACCCCTTGTAAATCCTTCATGAGACATTTAACATGCAGGTGCTGCTCTCCTTGTGTTCATCTAGACCTGTGTTTATTTTAAATGAGTCAAAAGCTGGCAGAAATACTTAGTGCATTTTTAATATACTTAAGACATGAAAATAAAGCCAATAAACAGAAAGATTAGAGAATTAAGAAAAAATAGGCCTTGTCTACCCAAATATATATGGAGAGAGATAGAGAAATGAGAGAAATTCCTAATGACAAAGTTTCTTCAGCTCCTATTTTCTAAAACCATAACATGGCTGATGCAAGATAGAAGGCTTCTGATAAAAGTTTCCATTTACATAAGGACTTGTCCAAGTGCCCTAGACAGTGTTTTCCATACATAACACAAAGTGTTTCCACTTGCCATGGGCCATAAGTTAAATTGTTAAGCTGAAAGATGGTGTATACAAACAAAAATATTTTTAAACATTTATTTTACATTTTATAGAATTCATTCAGACTGACAGGTGCTCCTAACTCCAAAGAAAAGTGACTTAACTCATCCATTTGAAAAATATTCTTGGAGAAAAACGGAGGGACAAAAAAAAAAAAAATACTCCACTTTGTGGCATCTAGTATCAGAAAGCATATAAATAAACAAATAATAAAATTCCCGATGAAATCTAATAGTTAAAATACTGAAGGGCTTCCAAATTCCTCCACGTACCTGCAGCAAATGATGTATCGATTTTGCTGTTAAACTGCACAGCTGTAACCAGCACATTAGACACGGAAGATAAAAGCAATGACTAAAAGCACCTTATATCATCTGTCACACTTGAGGCACTGCCTTCTCCAGATCTTCAGTGTATTAGCACAGAAAATCAATTAGGTAAAGAGCTAAATAAATGAAGAGAAAATTTTAAAAAAGGCCTCATTCACAAAGGGTTAGGGATGTCGACAAGGGAGACTTCACTAACCTGTAAGCTATCTCCAAATAAGCCATAACAACTTTGTCTGAACTTATGAAAGTCTGAAATTATGAATCACAGATTCCTCTAAAACCATTTTAGAAAGTTCTTGTCTATTAAACAATACATATGATAGCTTTAAATTGTCTAAGGACAAAAATGAGCCATAGATACAACATACAAACTATGTTATTATGCTTAAAGGTTGGTATGAATTAATCTTCTAATCTATATAAAAGCAAATATGTATAATGTGGCTCTCTCCCTAATAAGCTTTTATATATATCATACACCTTAATAGAAAAGCCATTCATATTTAAGCTTTGTGTGACTTCTGTGCTTCTATATTAGCCCAAATTTGCTGTACAACTTTGATGCTCAATCTTAACAATTTACATAGTCACTTGATATCACTGTGTCAAACGATTTCCCCATAAGTAGAAAACCCTGGAGTACTGATCAACCTTATGGACTTACTGTATATATATACTATGATATCAGTGTTCTTTCTGGAACAATTGTTTTCCCAGTAGGAAAAGAAACTATTTTCTGAAGGCTATCTCATGAAGTATCTGAGATAATTTGTGGAAGCTACACATAGACATCAGTTCTTATGGACCCATGGACATGGGCCCAAATTGTAAAGCTGTTTCTCCTTTATATGAATATTTCATATACCACTGGTATATCCCAATTTACAAATTTTCACATCATCAGCTCTTTAATTTATCTGAAAATAACCATTAACCTGGAATTTCATTCTTCTCCTGTCTTTGTTGTCTGTCCCAACGTTTGACCCCACAAAGACATGTTCTTTCCACAGAGCTTAATGAACACCAACTTGACCAAGACTACTTTCTCATTTAATCACAACTTTCATTCCCTCCTTCCCAGATTCTCAGGTTAATCCTAGGTGTCTACTTGAGATTCATCCTCTCATGAGGGAAAATGAGTTTCCTCATTTTTTTTTTTTTTTTTCCTGAGTGGTTCACTCCTTGCTCCTAAAGATGAGTACCAGATGATAACTAAATCTATATCCTGCTTCCTCACCTGAGATTTAAATCAGTAGTCAACTGACCTTCAGCGCATGCTTTGTTTGAGGCATTGAATTCCTACTTTTATGTGTGGAACTACATAGGGAACATAGTCATTTGAATCTCATTTTTATCATATACTGATGGGATTTTAAAGTGAATAAAATCTTAGGGTATACATGAGCAAACTTCTCTGTCTATGAACTCTTTCTATAAGATCCACTGAAATGTTTACTGCTCTTTGTTATTTCCTTGTGAGAAAAATATT
Source organism: Jaculus jaculus (assembly GCF_020740685.1). Lineage (NCBI taxonomy): Eukaryota > Metazoa > Chordata > Mammalia > Rodentia > Dipodidae > Jaculus > Jaculus jaculus. The sequence continues at coordinate 57,155,019 of NC_059108.1, read as the reverse complement.
TACCGTTCTCTGTTTACTTAATAGTTCATTAGATCAGCTCTTTGTTTAGGTTTTGGGTTTATTTCTTTCAGCCCTGTATTCTGTACACTTTACTAAGAATGAAGAAAGACCTCTGTCTCTTTAAAAAATAAATCTATGTATTTGAGGGTGAAAGACAGAGAGAGAAAGAGGCAGATAGAGAGAGAGAGAGAATGGGCATGCCAGGGCCTCCAGCTGGTCAAACTGCAGATGCATGCACCCCTTTGTGCATCTGGCTGACGTGGGTCCTGGGGAATCCAGCCTAGAACCTGGATCCTTAGGCTTCATAGGTAAGCACTTAACCACTAAGCCATCTCTCCAACCTGACCTCTGTCTTTGATGAAAAGTTCCAATGTGCTATCAGGAATAGCTAACTAATTGCCATAATGTGGGAGGGAAATTATGGCTTTTGGGGGTAAGTTATGCATGTGTTAGGTATAGTGACATGTATGCTGTTTTTATTTACTTATATGGAGAGAGAAGAAAAACAGAAGAGAGATAAACAACAAGAAACATGGATTAAGAGAAAAGCAGAAGAGGCATACAGAATTGACAGTTTATAACCTTAGCTAGGTAGGTATTCTGGAAACATAAATAAAATGGTTCTTAACAGATTATAGGTATTAAGAAGCAAGTCTTACCCACTTCACAATATCCTAAGATACAACGTTTTTTTATATCAAAACTTAATATATGCATGGATTACTTTCAATAAAGATATACCCTGTCCAAATTTATGCTTTATCAATGGTCACAAATGGACTTGGATATACTGTGTAAGATTAATTTTTTTAAACTAAAATGAAAATCAAACAATGCCTGGAGAACATTTTGAAGTTCTTTTGCTAAAATATAATTTAATTAAATATTTCAATAAAATTTAGTGTTTTTCCATAAAAAAATATTTAAATAAAATTAAAGCAACAACAACACGAAGAGGCTTGGGGATATAAGTCTATAATCCCTGCTACTTGGAAAGCTGAAACAGGAGTATCACAAAATCAAAATTTGTATCTGAGCTACAGGACAAGGTCAAGGCCAGAGTGTGCAGCTTTGCAAAACCCAGACTAATAATGAAAAAGAAAAAAGTAACAATAAAAACCAATAGCACTGAGAAGGTTGGATAGTGGCACAGCATTTGCTTTGACTTTGCCTGCATAGAGCTCTACCGGAAAGGATAACAAATTGTCAGCATTAACTAAGGTTTTCCATAGTTGAGTTATTAAATTGATTGTTTTGTCCACATTTTAGCACTTAGAGAAGAAAAATCCATGTCAAGTTTAGGTCCACAAGGGCCCAGTGCAAAACACAAACCAGCATCATGATCCTTTATCTGAAAGTGAACAATTCTGTGAAAAGCAGTATCTTCAGATAGCGATGAACAGCTTGTCATTTGACAAGACAATTTAGTTCTAGAACTCCCAGATGTGTAAATGTCCAGCTTCTACTACAGTGACTAGAAGACATGGTTAAAAATATTATAAGCTGAACAGAACAAAATGACTCCATAAAAATCAGGTTACAAAATACTTCACTTGATGCCTGAAAGTGTCAATCAGCAACAATTATTTTATATAAGTGAACATCATGTGTGAATGTCTTCAAAATAGCTTGTGAGAAACACAACTCTATTGGGTGGGAAGGAAGCACCTGGTTCCATTAGCATGTGAGAAGAAAGTACTTGGCAGATCTGCAGGGAATGAATGCCATTAAAATTTTTTCATAAAGTAGAAAGATGAAAGTCAAAAATAAATACATGTGACTGAATTTCTCGCCAATTAATAAGCTTAGGGAGATCACTACCAAAACAAAGACACAAATGATCAAAAAGAAAACAAAGCATTTCTAAGGAAGCAGAGATAAAGGTAAGGACATGCCAATAAGGAGCCCTCACACCCCACCAGTGGTTAATGGATATCTACAGGGGGAACTTTAAAGGCATGATATATAGATTCAGAGTGCCTGATCTCTTGCCCTTGCCTCTATTTCTTCTGGAAAGTCAGAGCAACATCATGAATCGGAGGGCATGTCACAGGCATCTCAATAAGAAACAAGTACCCACATAAAGCCAGATGCACAAAGTGGTGCATGTATCTGGAGTTCTGATGCTGTGGCAGGGGTTGTATATGTGCCCATACTCTCTCTTGTGTCTCTTTTCAAACAAATAAATAAGTAAATAAATAATTTTGAATTTTATTCCTTTTTTTACTTTTGTATTTTCTAATAAGCCAATATTTTGAGAAATAAAACATACTTTGTTGTTTTATTTTCTGCAACATGCTCAGGGGTGTTTAATTCTGTTTATTTAACTTAGTGAAATCTCTCAAGACAAAAAAAAAAAAAAAAAAAAAAAAGAATGTCAGACCAAATAGATGTGACCTCTTCAATTTTTATTCCAAGTAATTGAAAATAATTTCTAAAGATATTTTCCACAGTTCTCCATGAAGGGAAAATTTGTAAGGCTTTCTCATTGGCAGAAAAGTAGGCCTATAGGTAATGAGTCACTTCACAAGAACTTACCTTTGTCAGTTCACTCAAGCCTACCAGCCTGTCTTTGAGAAGACCTTACTTTCCTAAGGATTTCAGGATTAGAATTTTCTTTCTTCTTTCACTCTCTGAAACCTGGAGTGTATGTGTTCTTTCTTCATTCCTTCCCCTTCCTGGGTGAGTTTGGAAATGTCTGTGCTTAATTCCCTGGGATTACATGTTTCTTATTTTCACTACTTTTGTAATGCTGGCATTCCCTTCAGTTTGAGTCTAATATGCTAATATATTTTTCCTTTCTCTTTCTCTCATTTCTTCATTCCTTCTATCTCTCCACATCCTTATTTTTTTTTAAATGTCCTCACTTTGTAGCCAAGGTTATCTTCAAACTCATGACCCTTATGCCTCAATTTCCCAAGTACTGGAAACACAGAGACACTCTAACAAAACATTTTTTCTTACTTTTTTCTTATTTTTGATTGTCAATATGTTTAAAAGGCTTGCTAATATACTGGGTTGGAAAAATGGAACAGCAGTTAAAGGTGCTTGACAGCCAGATTCAATTCCCCAGTACCCATGTAAAGACAGATGCCTTAAGTGTGCCTAGAGTTCATTTGCAGTGGGAGGAACCCCTGGAGTTCCCTTATTCACTCCCTATCTCTTTCTCTCTTAAATAAGAAATTAAAAAAATATATATCTTTTAAAGTTCAGCTAATGTAGATGATGAAAGACCATTAATTACAGATAATAAGCTCTCCAATCATTTCAGGATAATCCATATTAATTTATAACTATCTATCCTAAATAACTTAATGTGGACATAACAGAGATTATGGGAATCCAGTTGCACAACACCTTTTGCTCATCACTCTCATTACACAGTGACCGAGGAAGTTATAAGCAGCAAGCAGAGACTCACCAGGTGGTGATAATACCCACTCATAAGTTAAACATTAGGTCTACCAGGTTTTGACTTTAGGATTTGTGCCTAAGACATACTTATTAATTTATTTACTTCTATATCCCATGTGTGAAAAGCATTTGTGTTACTTAAATTCTCCAGTTAATCATGTTTTCTTAACTTGCTACATTGTTCCTTTTTGTTTAGAAACTAAACACTATGTGCACCCAAGTGTTTCTCTTGTTCATTATGAACTATAATGTTATGCCTGTGCTTGGAGCAGCTCTTTTGTCTTCAAGGATTGAAAAGTCAAAAGGTTAAGTTGCATCAGGTAGATCCCAAAGATAAATTTACTAATAATTTATAGATTACTCACTAATAATATATATTGACTTGCCAAATATCTACATGGAATTTTTAAGTTTCCTCTTTTGGAAATGCAATCTTAGTGTTATAACTGACATGTTATTTTTAAAGAAAATATTCTTCCATCAATTACATATTAATTTGAACTTTGTTTCATGGGTAGATAGTATAGGCAAGCTTTGTGATTCTCCCACTAAACTAACTTTAGATCCTGGACATAAAGTATGGATTATCTTTTGAGAACTGTAAAAGTAAAAAGAAATAGGTAGATTGGTCAAGGAATTATAATTTTCAATTTCACCAAACTGTAGCACAGGTTTTCTGCTACTATTGCTTCTGTGTGTTCAGAGCCAGATCAGAACACACCATGCATGCTGAGTGTGGACCAAATACACTAAAAGCACTCTCTCAATTTGGAGTACACAGTGGAAAACAGGAGCACTGTAGGTCACATAAGGCATTTTGCCCTGATGTGTTTTCTTCCTTTCACTTTTATGGAACTTCCAAACAAGATTACAGCTCTGCTGGGCAATAGCAGGACCTGAAGTAACTGCTGGTAGGCATCAGAAATTATAAATTCCTCCACCTTACCAGTGATACCTCAGTTGCCAGGGGGCAGAACAAATATGCTTTAACAATTGTTGTCCTATTCCCATATGTTCATATGTTCCTAGACAGAATATTATAAAAAGAACTGTGTGGCAAAGTATAAAAGTAATTATCCTAGAATCCTATCAGCAAATCAGGGAATAATGGTAAATAGAAAAATGGCAATAATAAAAGAAATGTCAATGAGATTATGGAGAGGAAGGTCTAGGCATAGAGGAGCCCTAAGGTGTGCATCTAATTGTCAAATCACTGATTTAAGTAATTTATGAGTGAGTTATAGGTCTAAATATCAATCTCACGGGGCATGTGAGAAGATCTCAAGAAAAATTTTGAGAATAGAAATGACTTTGGAATCACAGTCCAGAAAGCGTGTCTTGAAACATGATGAACCAGAAAGATCGATTTCAAGGTAATATATCATTTGAAAATAAAGCAAATCAAAATTATCATTTTCTTTAGCATTTAAATAACACATTGCATATGCTCAAAATACATAATGCATGATCCACATTTACATGGACTATGACAAACGCTGAAAGTCCAAACAAATAAAGGAAAATGCAACCCTGAAATGATACAGGGTTTAGAATGAACAAAGAATATACATTGCAAGTTATGCATGCATATGCATAAATAGATTGCCTGTGTGTGCTTGTGTGTGTACATGTGTGCCAGTACACATAAATATCAGAGATTGGTGGCAAGTGCCTTCCTCAAGCTCTGATCCATTTTATTTTCTGAAACAAGCTCCTTGCTGAAACTGGAGCTCATCAGTTTGATGACTTAGCTGGCCAGCAAGCCCAAGAGAGTTTCCTGTCTCGGCTTCTCAGCACACTCATATTACAGATGCACACCACCATGTGTGGCATTTACATGGGCTATAGGGCTTTACACTGGAATTACTTGCTTGTCTGGCAAGTGCTTCACCAACTGATCCATCTTCCACCTAGATGCTGATAATTTTAAACATACTTTTACAACTTGGTCTCATTCATCCGTGGCTCCTAACCTGAATCTGCCCAAGATGCTGACATACTCAATAAGCATCTCAAGGAGCAGGCAATGGGGAGGGTGGAGTGGAAAGGAAGTGTAAGGGAGGGTGGATGAAGGACACAAAATTGTACCCAAATGGCAATGATACCATAAAATTCTACATCCTAAATGACAGGCTAAATATTTGAACCTTCATCAGGTCCTTAGAGAAAACACCTGAATCACAGTGGCCTGGAGAGAGTAAGATGAAGACTAACAATCTTCTCCTATTTTTTTTTCTCTCTCTCTCTCTCTTCTCTCTATCTCTTTTATATTGCCTACCTTTTCCTTAGCATTGACCTGTAACTCCCAGTACCAGCATATGGTTAACTTCTACAATGGGCTGTTGATCAGAGAGACCTACAAGGTTCCCCCAAAGAAGACAGATTTCTGTGAGAGTACTTGATGACACACCAAAGGTGTGTTCTTTGGTAAGAATCTGGAGAGTCAGTCCCCAGACAGATTTTTTTTAGTGCCAGCAGCTGCTACATGAGTGACTGGGGGATATTGACCAACATCTGTCCAAGCAACTTGTGGTCTAAGCTACTCAGAAGCTAACAATCTGGTGTGATGCCCAACCAAGTGCAATAGTGGCACAGAGCCATGGTGGGTAACCAACTGCTCTTGATTTGGCTAACTGATCCATTCAGTGGAACAGAACCCATAGCTGAAGTTGGGAAAAAAGTCAGAATCATAACCAAAAATGAGCCCATTCTCCATTGTCAAGCTTCCACCAATCAGGGCTACAAGAGGGCCTCGCCTATTAAATTCTCTCTAAATTAATAAGGTTTATCCATTTATCTGGTTATGACTTCACTCTCCATTGGGGAATTTGCTTCTATTTTTTAGATAGTTTCAGACCATGAGAAAGATTCAGCCCATCACTCCTTACCAGGGCCCCAGTGGAAACCATAGAGTAGTTGGGGAAATGAGCAAGAGTACTGCTTTCTTGGTGAACCTGAAACCAGGACAAGGGTGAAGGAGATAGACACAGAGAACACTCAACTCCTACCAAACAAAATATCCAGAGACAAAGAGGCTCCCAAGACCTCATCACTGAAGTAGACAAAAAATGAACCCATCATAACTTGGGAAAATTTATGGAATAAGGTATAGAAAGATTGCTAGAGCCACATGCTAGAACATTATGCACAGAGACATTGCCTCTAATCCATACCTAATGGCTAACCCTACAATGTATTACCCACATTCCCCAAGGGGTAGGGTCCCTGTGGAGGGGCGAGAAAGGGAGGATGCTAATGACGGTAACAATATAGCTGTATACACACTATGTACATAACAAAAAAAAAAAGGTATTTCCTGCTGAACAATAACAAAAAAGATTAACAACTCCCAATAAGTCAAAAACAAAATATCATAAGAAAATGTGAGAAAACCTTGTTTTAAATAATCTAAAATTTTATTTCAAAAAACTTAGTCAAAAAAATAACAATATAAGCCCAAAGAAATATGAAGAAAGAAATAGTAAAGAGGAAAGGAATCAGTAAGTATTAAAAAAAGAATATACTGGCCAGAATTATGATCTGGAAAGCATAAAATAATCATTAAATGATAATAAAATGCCTTAGCAAACTGATAGAGAGTGAGCTAGCACACCCCCACAGGATTGTGTTGTGTGCACGGGTGTGTGCACTGCAGACACCTGCCATGAAAGCATTGTACCACCCTAGAAAATTTCAAGTGCTCTCTCTTAAAAGATGTTATATAGTTATATTTAAAATATTTCTCTCTTAATCTACAACAATTTACAGGAAATGTGCTAAGTCTTGGAATGTTCTATATGTAGGGAAATTTATATTCTACACAACTCAGCATCTATTAAATGATAAATTTGGTGGTTTGAAGTTTATCCGTGGGACAGCACACAATAGGTATCTATCAGATGTTAACTTTCTTCCCTAGAACTTAAAATAAAAATGGAAATTTAACATAAAAAGGACCTTCACAAACAGATTGTCACAACTAGTCAATGCTTTTACAAAATGTTTAAATACAAAAAGCATTGTTTCTCTATGTTATCATTAAGAAATATGAAAGCAGACATACTTCTCAAATCATTTTGTGTGCCTAGAATGGGCTTATACCAAAATAAGACTTGGCTTCTACATCTGTTATGGGGATCTGAACTCAGTAACTCATACTTGTATGGCCACTTTCTTAGTCCTGTTGAGCATTTTTAAACATACCTTAATAATAAAAAAGAAATGATAGAAAAGAAACAAAGCCTGCCTCCATATACTTAGGAAGATTGACATAATTCCCTACATGATATCAGATCACAATGCTGTATTGCTAGAAATTAATAACAAAAGACCCCCAAGAATCCCAGCAGCACCTGGAAACTGAACAGCACACTATTAAACAATAAATGGAGAGTGGATGAAATAAAAAAATGAAATTGCAAATTTTCTAGAAATGAATGACGATGAGAACACATTGTATCAAAATTTATGGGACACAATGAAGGCAGTCCTCAGGGGAAAATTCACAGCAATCAATGCCTTCATAACAAAGACAGGGAGGAGGACTTCCGGTCAAGATGGCGAACGTCTAGCTGCACAACAGACAACAAGGAAAAAATAAGGCAAGTATTCAAGGGAAATTAGGAACTTTTTGCAAGAGGGAGGGCACAGATTGGGGTAAAAGAGAGAAGCAAACACACCTGTGACCCACGCCCCGCCACCCGACCCGCCGCGACCCGCTGCATCGGGTGCGGCCTGGCACCCTGGCGGCCCCGCGCGCACCAAGCCCCACGCGCGCCGGCAGCCCTGCGCACCCCACAACCCCCACGCCCCATGCCCGCGCACCCCCTGCCCCTCCCCACCCCGGCGCCCCACCCTCCCTATCCACACATGGCAGGAGCGCCCCGAGCACCCTGCGATGTCCCACACCCCGGGCGCCCAGGCGTGCCCCGAGACCCCGTGCCCCACCCCTGCGCACCTCCAGCCCCCCCCCGCAAGCCCCACGCTCCCTATCCACACGTAGCAGGCACACCCCAAGCGCTCCGCGGTGTCCCGCGCCCCAGGCGCCCAGGCGTGCCCGGCTCACCTGGGGCCCACGCATGCCCCGAGAACCCCGCGCCCCCCCCCACGCGCTCCTCGAGCCCCCCCGTGCACCCCGCCCCCCCCCACGCGTCCTGCAGAACCCTGCAGCGTCCTGCAGCGTCCCGCGCCCCATCTTACCTCAGCGTGCTCTGTGCACCCGCGTGACCCGCAACCCCCTCCCCCATGAGATCCACCCCCGCCCCCCGCCCCCCACGAGTCCAGAGCACCCCGTGGCATCCCGCAGTGTCCCGCGCCAACCGCCTCCCCGTGCGCCCTGAGCCCCTACCCCCACGCGCCCCAGGGCCTCCCGCCCTCCCCACCCCACGTGCCCCTCGTCCCTCCACCGCACGTGGCTCGTGCGCCCCCACGTGTCCCAAGGGTATCCCTGCATGCACAGGTGTGCCCCGCGCCCCCACCGCACGTGGGCCGACCCCCGCGCCCCACCCCCACACACCACGCGCTCCCCCCAGAGCCCCACCCCCCACACGTCCAGCGCCCCGGCGTGCCTCAGCGTGCCCTGCCCCCCTCCACACCGCGCAACCAGAGCATCCCGCAGCGCCCCGTGGCATCCTGCGCATCCCCCGCACCCACAGCACGCCCCTCGACCCCCCCAACCGACCACAGCGCCCCACGACCCCCGCCCCTCCAGGGCACCCCACCCCACGCCCCCTGAGCCCTGCCTCCTCCTGCAGGCCCCACCCTGATTGCCCGTAGCCCCAGCGTACCCCAAACCCCCCCCCCGCCGTGTGCCCCACTCGCTCCATACACCCCTTCACACCCCATGCTCCCTGTCAGCCCACTCGCCCACGCACCCTCTGCACATCCCGCTGATCGGGCACCCACCAGTCATGCCTGCCACCCTGCTGCACTGAAGCTGAGACCTCCTACATCGCCCTTGTTGTCTGATCCTGTGAATAGACCAGCCATGTGGTGCTCAGTTTGCAGGCCTGTGGGGACCATGCTGCTGTGAATAGGTGGCTGCCAGATCCCCTGCTGCTGTGCTCACATCACTTGCCGCTGGTCAGCTTCTGCTGTGTCCTGATTCCGTACCCACATCATCTGCCTCTGCACTACAATTGCATGTGCAGCCAGCCCACTCTCACAGCAAGACCCACACAAGTCCACACTGAGTCACTAGCGCCAGCGCAGGTGCCATCCCCTAACTGTACATCACCACCCATCCCCCACTCCCCTGAGGTGGGAGAGCGCAGACTGTTTAAAGACCCCATGTACCCAGCCAGAGTCTGGGCACCTTCAGGGCTTGCTACCTCAGTCCCCTTTCAAGCTCAAAGGCAGGAAGCTTAGGTGCATTACTGGGTGAGAATACAGGCAACTTTGGTGCCCCTGTCAGGCTATAGATAGGTGGCTTTGGCAAGAGTGAGCAATAACCTAGGCTGCTTGTAACTGCCCCAGGCTGCCTAGTGTTCGCATTAAGCTAGATCCCAGGCTGCTCCACCCACCTACCTGCCCATACACTGACATGGGTAGACCACAGTGCAAAAGAAATAACACGAAAAATAAAATGGAAGAAAATCCAGACAGATCACACAGTCCAACAAGGATCACAACTAAACAAAACATAGAAGAGTGTTTAGGATCAGAACATCAAGTGGAAGCAATGAACAATGCAACCCTGACCAAACTACTGCTAGAACTGACAGGAAAGCTACAGAGGATAGATAATCATATGGATGCTACCATCACTAAGCTAGAGCAATATGATAAGACACTGGAAGGAATTCAAAGAGAGCTAAGAGAGTTCAGGGAGAGTGAAAAAAGAGAAGGACCCTAAAAATCAGCTGGTCACACTGAGTGAAAACATAAAGAAATGCAAGGGTGATTTCCAAGAAGCATCAAGAAAATCAGAAAATGAGACAAAAAGGGACCTGGACAAAGTGATGGAAGTGATGCATAGGAAAGTAGTAGAAAATGCAAACTTAATTGAACAAGTCCAAAACTCACTAGAGGCTCTCAAGAACAGAGTCAGTGAAGTGGAAAATAGAAATTCTGATCTGAAAGACAGGACGGAAGAAACAGTTTGAGAGTCCAAAAATTTCAGTAAGTTCAAAAGTTCCTGTGAACAGAACATGAGAGAATTGTGGGATACACTTAAACATCCTAATATCAGAATCATTGGAATACCAGAAGAAGAAGAATTTCAGTCCAAAGGCATGGAGATCTCATTTAAAACAATAATTAAAGAAAACTTCCCCCATCTCTTAAAACAAAGATACAAGAAGCAAACAGAACTCCTAACCGACTAGACCAAAGGAGAAACTCTCCAAGACATATTATCATTAAGACTCTAAACATTGACACGAAAGAAAAAAAATCATAAAAGTAGCTAGGGAAAAACAGCACACCACTTTCAAAGGAAACCCCACCAAATTACTTCAGACTTCTCAATGGAAACCCTGAAATCTAGAAGGGCCTGTAGTGAAACTCTGCAAACTCTAAGAAACTATAGTTTCCAACCCAAATTACTCTACCTGGCAAAAGTCTCCCTTATAATAGATAGTGAAAGGAAAACTTTCCATGACAAAACTCAGCTTTACAATTATATGAACACAAAACCAAACCTACAGAAAGTACTCCAGGAAATTCTCCACAGAGAAGAAACAAATAACAAAACACAAATGCCTACAAGAAGCAGATCACAGAAACCAAACCCAGAGTAGACAGAAAAAAAAAAAAATTAAATTCCATGGAAATGCCAACACACCTCTACCACCACAACATGACAGGGATCAAATCAAATCTCACAGTCATCACCCTAAACATTAATGGCCTTAATTCACCCATCAAGAGACACAGGCTAACAGGGTGGATCAAAAAATTAGACCCCTCAATCTGCTGCCTTCAAGAAACCCACCTTACCACTAAAGACAGAAACCTCTTCAGGGTGAAAGGGTGGAAAACAATATTCCAATCAAATGGGAATAAGAAACAAGCAGGTGTAGCTATATTAATATCACATAAAGTTGACTTCAAACCAAAAACAATCAAAAAAGACAAAGAAGGCTATTTCCTACTTACAAAGGGAACAATCCATCAAGAGGATATTGCAATCATAAATCTGTATGCATCAAACACAGGGGAACCACAGTTCATAAAACAAAACCTACTTGACAATAAAACAGATATAACCACCTAAACCATCATAGCTGGGGATTTTAACACACCATTATCAGTAATAGATCATCCAAACAGAAGCTCAACAGGGAAGTAAGAGAGCTCAACAAAACCATAGAGCACTTAGACCTAACAGACATCTACAGAACTTTCCATCCCAAATCCACAGACTACACATTCTTCTCAGCAGCCCATGGAACATTCTCTAAAATAGACCATATACTGGGTCACAAAGACTGCCTCCACATATTACGAAAATCGACTTAATTCCCTGCATGATATCAGATCATAATGCTATATTCCTGGAAGTCAACAACAAAAAAACCAACAAGAACCCCAACAGCAACTGGAAACTGAATAGGACACTCTTAAACAATAAATGGATAGTTGATGAAATAAAAAATGAAATTGCAAAGTTTCTGGAATTGAATGACAATGAGAACACATCATACCAAAACTTATGGGACTCAATGAAGGTAGTCCTCAGGGGAAAATTCATAGCACTCAATGCCTTCATAAAAAAGACAGAAAGATCCCAAATCAATGGCATAACCATCCACCTAAAGGCATTGGAAAAACAAGAAAAATCCAACCCAAAGAGCTCCAGAAGAAAATAAATAATTAAAATCAGAGCAGAAATTAATGAATTGGAAACCAAGGAAAGACTTAAGGCAATTGACAAAACAAAGAGCTGGTTCTTTGAAAAAATAAACAAGATTGACCAACCTCTGGCCAATTTGATCAAGCAAAAAAAGGAGATATTCAAATTAACAAGATTCAAAATGAAAAAGGAGAGATCACAACAGACATCACTGAAATTGGTAGGATCATCAGGACTTATTTCAAAAACCTCTACTCCACAAAATTGGAAAATGTGGAGGGGATGGATAAATTGCTGGATGCATATCATCTACCAAAGCTAAACTCAGAGCAGATCAACCACCTCAATGAACCCATCACACTCATGGAGTTTGAAAAAGTAATAAAAAAAACCTCCCAAAAGAAGAGTCCAGGACCACATGGATTCCCAGCCGAATTTTATCAAACCTTCATGGAATTACTCAAACCAATCTTCCTAAAACGGTGCCACAATTGAAGAACAGGGAAAGCTACCCAACTACTTCTATGAAGCTAGTATCACCCTAATCCCAAAACCAGGCAGAGATGCCACAAGAAAAGAAAACTATCGGACTATTTCCCTAATGAACATAGATGCAAAGATCCTTAACAAAATACTTGCAAACTGAATCCAATAACACATCAAAAGCATTATCCACCTTGACCAAGTGGGATTTATCCCAGGAACACTAAGGGTGGTTCAACATATGAAAATGTGTCAATGTAATACACTACATAAACAAGCTTAAACATAAAAATCACATGATCATTTCAATAGATGCAGAAAAGGCCTTGGACAAGATACAACATCACTTCATGATCAAAACATTGGAGAGAATCGGCATTGCCGGTTCACATGTTAACATAATAAAGACAATATACAAAGCTCCAAAGGCCCAAATAATATTTAATGGAGAGAGACTGTAGGAATTCCCATTGAAATCAGGAACAAGACAGGGATGTCCTCTCTCATCTCTGCTTTTCAATATAGTTCTGGAAGTCCTACCCCAAGCAATAAGACAGGAGAAGGAAATAAAAGGGATACAATTTGGAAAGGAAGAAGTTAAGTTAGCTCTATTCGCTGATGACATGATTGTATATGTAAGAGACCCAAGAGATTCCATCCCAAAACTCCTGAAGGTGATTAATTCCTATAGCAAAGTAGCAGGATACAAAATCAATGCACAAAAATCGGTAGCATTTCTGTATGCAAATGAGAGAGACACAGAAAAAGAAATAAAGGACATAGTCCCATTTTCAATAGCAACAAAAAAATAAAATACCTTGGAATAACGTTAACCAAGGAAGTAAAGATCTATACAATGAAAATATAAAAACTCTCAAAAAAGAAATTGAGGAGGACTTGAAAAGACGGAAAGAGCTCCCATGCTCCTGGATAGGCAGAATTAACATTGTGAAGATGGCAATCCTAACAAAGGCAATATATAGATTTAACGCAATTCCAATTAAAATCCCTACAGTGTTCTTCACAGAGATAGAAAAAATGATCTCAAATTTCATATGGAAAGGCAGAAGGCCTCGCATATCCAAACATATTCTCAGCAAAAGAATTACCTCTGGTGGCATCACCATACCCGATATAAAGCTATACTACAAAGCCATAGTAATAAAAACAGCATGGTACTGGCATAAAAACAGGAATATAGACCAATGGAATAGACTTGAGGACCCGGATTTTGAGCCAAGCAACTATAGCTACTTGTTATTCGACAAAGGCCCAAACAATATAGACTGGAAAAAAGATAGCATCTTCAACACGTGGTTCTGGACAAACTGGATAACCACATGCAGGAAACTAAAACTTGATCCACACATTTCACCATGCACAACACTCAAATACAAATTGATCAAAGACCTCAACATAAGACCAGAAACCTGAAAACTACTGGAAGAAAATTTAGGAAGTACTTTCCATGTTATAGGAATGGCAAAAGACTTCCTGAATAAAACCTCAGTGGCTCAAGTTCTTAAACAGTCACTCAACCATTGGGATCATATGAAGCTGAAGAGTTTCTTTACAGACAAACATATAATAAGCAAAGCCAATAGAATACCCACGGAATGGGAGAAAATATTTGCAGGTTATCCAACTGATAGAGGCCTTATTTGCAGGTTATCCAACTGATAGAGGCCTTATCTCTAGAATTTACAAAGAACTCAAAAGTCTAAACAATAAGAAGACGAATATCCCACTCATAAAATGGTGCACAGAGTTAAACAGGCAATTCACAGAGGAAGAGATACAAATGGCAAACACACACCTAAGAAAATGTTCATCATCCCTAATCATCAGAGAAATGCAAATTAAAACATCTATGAGATTCCACCTTACCCCAATAAGGATAGCCAACATCAAAAGGTCAAATGAAAATAAATGCTGGTGAGGATGTGGAGAAGCAGGGACACTCATTCACTGTTGGTGGGAATGCAGGATGGTACAACCACTTTGGAAAGCAATATGGAGACTCCTGAAAAAGCTGACTATAGAAATACCAACAGACCCAGTTATACCATTACTGGGCATCTACCCTAAAACCTTCAAACCAAAAGCCAGAAAGATTTGCTTAACCATGTTTGTAGCAGCCAAATTCGTAATAGCTAAAAGCTGGAATCAACCCAGATGTCCATCATTAGAAGAATGGATAACAAAGATGTGGTATATCTACACAATGGAATTCTATACAGCAGTAAGAAAAAAACGACATAAAGAAATTTGAGGAAAAATTGTTGAACCTGGAACAGATCATTCTCAGCGAACTTACCCAATCACAGAAAAAAAAATCGACACATAGTCTCACTCATCTGCAACACCTAACCTGAATCTGCACAAGAAGCCTTACATACCCAGCAAGCACCTCATGGACTAGACAATAAGATGGATGGGAGGGCGGGGAGGGAATCAAAGGGTGGAATACAGTAATCCAGACCCAAACGGCAATGGCACCATAAAATTCTACTTCCTAATAGACAGACCAAATGGCTGAACCTTCACTAGACCCTTACAGGAAACACCTGAACCATAAGACACTGGAGAGGGTAGGATCAAGACTGACCTAAATCTCCTACATCTTCTCTCTCTCCCTCTCCCCCTCTCCCCTCTATGTCTCTCCTCTCTAACTCTTGTATATTAGTTATGTTTTTCCTCAATTTCTTAGTGGACACTGACATGTAACCCCCATTTCCAGCTTGGGCCTACCATCCACAATGAGCTTTTGATCAGAGAAACCTACAAGGTTTCCCAAAACAATGACAGACTTCTGTCAGAGTACTTGATGACCCACCAAAGGCCAGTGGTAAGACCCTATTGCTGAAGACTCCACACGCAGCTGACGCGTAAGATGGAATGTCATGGCTGGAGAGAGTCAGTCCCCAGACAGTCAGCGTGTCTAGTGCCAGAAGGCGCTACATAGGCCACTGGGGGAAATAACCAAGATATGTCCAAGCAACACATTTTTTAACCTAATTAGCAACAAATAACTGGATATGATGCCCACACAAGTGCAATAGTGGTACACAGCCATGGTGAGGAATCAATTACTCTTGATTTGGCTAACTGATCCCCTCAGTGGTACTAGACCCATAGCTGGAGCTGGGAAACAAGTCAGAACCATACCCAAACACAAGCCCACTCTACAATATCAAGCTACCATCAATCACGGGGTATAAAAGGGCCTACACCTATCATACTGTCTATCAAAAAAGTAAGTGTTATCTCAATTTGTCGGGTGCTAGCTTACTCTCCATTGGAGAATCTGCTTCTCTTTTCCAGATAGATGCAGATCCTAAGAAGAGAGCTGCCCCAACATACCTCAAAAGGGGCCCAACTGAAACTAAGGACAACTGGCGAAATAAGCAAGGATGATGTTTTCCTGTGAACCGGATACCAGCACAAAGGGGAAGGAGATCAACGCAGAGAAAAATCAACTCCTACCAAGTCAGAGAGCCAGAGCCTCAGAGGCCCCCAACACCTCAGCACTGACGCAGACCAAACATGAACCCAACATGGCTCAGGGAAATTTTGCGGAAGAGGGGGCAGAAAGAATGTCAGAGTCGCATGTTGGGTCATGATTTGCAGAGACATTTATCATACCAATAACTGGGGACTAACTCCACAATGCACGACCCATTTTCATTAACAAGGAGGGTCTAATGGGAGGGGGTAAATCACAGATGAGCCTAAATAATGGTACCAAACTGCCTGTATTTACTGAAAAGAAAGCTAATAAATTAAATTAAAAAAAAAAAAAAAAGACAGGGAGATTCCAAATCAGTAACCTAACCATCCACCTAAAGGCACTGGAAAAGCAAGAAAAATCCAACCCAAAAAGCTCCAGAAGGAAAGAAATAATAAAGATCCGAGTAGAAATTAATGAATTGGAAACTAAGAAAATTTACAAAACAGGGAGCTGGTTCTTTGAAAAAAATAAATAAGATTGACAAACCCCTGACCAATTTGGTCAAGAAAAAAAAGAGAGAGAGAGAGAGGAGAGACACTTCAAATTAACAAAATTCAAAATGAAAAAGGAGAGATCACAACAGACTTAGTGAAATTGGTAGAATCATTAGGACTTATTTCAAAAACCTCTACTCCACAAAACTGGATAATGTGGAGGAGATGGATAAATTGCTGGACACATACCATCTATCAAAGCTAAACTCAGAGCAGATTGATCTCCCTAGTGAACCCATCACACTCATGGAGATTGAAAAATTAATAAAAAATCTCCCCCAAAAGAAGAGTCCAGGATCAGATGGCCTCTCTGCTGAATTCTGTCAAACCTTCATGGAAGAACTCAAACCAATCTTCCTCAAACTGTGCCACCCAATTGGAGAACAGAAAAAGCTACCCAACTCCTTCTATGAAGCTAGTATCACCCTAATTCCAAAACCAGGCAGAGATGCCACAAGAAAAGTACCACCCTATTTCCCTGATGAACTTAGATACAAAGATCCTGAACAAAACCCTCCCAAACTGAATTTGACAACAAATCAAAAGCATTATCCACCTTGATCAAGTGGGATTCATCCCAGGAATACAGTGGTTATTCAACATATGGAAATCTGTCAGTGTAATACACCACATAAACAAGGTTAAGCACAAAAACCACATGATCATTTTGGTAGATGCAGGGAAGGCCTTTGACAAAATACAACATCACTTCATGTTCAAAACATTGGAGACAATCGGCATGGTTGCTTCATATCTTAACATAATCAAGGCAATATACAAAGCTCCGAAGGCCCAAATAATACTTAGAGGAGAGAGACTGGAGGAGTTCCCATTGATATCAGGAATAAGACAGGGTTGTCCACTCTCACCTCTGCTCTTTATTATAGTACTGGAAGTCCTAGCTCAAGCAATAAGACAGGAGAAGGAAATAAAATGAATACAATTTGGGAAGAAAGAAGTTAGCTCTATTCGCTGATGACATGATTGTATACATAAGAGACCCAAGAGACTCCATCCCAAAACTCCTGAAGGTGATTAACTCCTGTAGCAAAGTAGCAGGATATAAAATCAATGCACAAAAATCAGTAGCCTTTCTATATGAAAATGATAAAAGTACAGAGAAAGAAATAAGGGATATGGTTCCATTTTCAATAGCAACAAAAATATGAAATTCCTTGGAAACAATGTTAACCAAGGAAGTGAATGATCTATACAACGAAAACATAAAAATACCCAAAAAAGAAACTGAGGAGGACTTGTGAAAATGGAAAGACCTTTCATGCTCTTGGATAGGCAGAATTAACATTGTGAAGATGGCAATCCTACAAAAGGCAATATACAGATTTAATGCAATTCCAATTAAAATCCCAACATTGTTCTTCACAGAGATAGAAAAAAATGATCTCAAATCTATACCTCTCCTGAATCATTATGTAAAACTTTCAATAAAATCACAGCATATACTTTAGTCTCTGCACTTGGGAGGCTAAATTAGGAAGATTCTTGTGGTGTCAAAGCCAGCCTGCACCTGGAGTGAGACCCTGCCTCCATATGTATATATGTATATAAATGGAGAAATGGCTTAGCAGTAAAAGCACTTGCCTGAAAAGCCAGGTTTGATTTCCCAGAATCCATGTAAGTCAGATGCACAATGTGGGGCCTGAATCTTTTTCAATGGCTAGAGGTCCAGGTGTGCCTATTCTCTCTCTCTCTCTCTCTCTCTCTCTCTAATAAATAAATAAAAATAAATATTAAAAATAATTTTAAAATTATATTTATTTTAGCAAAAAACAAAATATTTTATCCCAGAGATGTTTATCTTAAAAATATGACTGCTATTTTGTTGTTACAAAGTATATCTCTCTTTTGACT
The DNA here is from genome assembly GCF_020740685.1 of Jaculus jaculus. NCBI lineage: Eukaryota > Metazoa > Chordata > Mammalia > Rodentia > Dipodidae > Jaculus > Jaculus jaculus. Next base: position 57,136,451 of record NC_059108.1, on the reverse strand, counting down.
GACATGTTAATATCCCCTAAAGACTTGCAAGAGAATATTACTGGGCACATATCCTAAAAATACAGTTAATGCAGTATAGTTTTTGAAAATGTAATATTAATAACATTAAATGTACAGGCTTAAATACTGGGCCATTTTTACATGTTTATAAATTATTTCATAACTACATGCAGCTTATGTTCTCAAAAATTTCATCTTTAATACATTGGTTTAAAACTTTCATTCGATTCTCTCACTATCCTTTTACTGCAAGTAGAATTTAATTTTTTTGCAGCATTTATATTAGTAATATTTTTCTTCTTACTTTAACTCTACAAATCTTTCTTTGTATTTTCCATCCTTAGGGATCATTTGAGCATTTTGAATATATAAAACTGTATGTAGGGCTGAAGAGATGTCTTAGTGGTTAAGCACTTGCCTGTGAAGCCTAAGGACACTGGTTCGAGGCTCGATTCCCCAGGATCCACGTTAGCCAGATGCAAAAAGGGACGCATGCAGCTGGAGTTCATTGGCAGTAGCTGGAAGCCCTGGCTTGCCTATTCTCTCTCTCTCTCCCTCTTTTTCTCTCTGACTGTTGCTCTCAGATAAATAAATAAAAGTAAACAATTTTTTTTTCAAAAACCTGTATGTATAATTTTTTCTTGAATTTGGATAATGTATTTTTTAGCTCAAATATTTATTCTACCCTCTCCTCTTTTTCTTAGATTTCAATTGTGCAACAATTATGCTACTTACTGGCCCATATGTCATGGTGGTGCATTTTGAAATATGTAATGCTTTAAGTTAGATTTTAGGTTTCATATATATATATATATATATATATATATATATATATATATATATATTACTGATAAATTCTTTTAAAGTATGTAATTTTTCCTTAATCTTATGGTATAAAATTTTAATGTCAGGCTTTCTATTTTCTACCTCTAATTATTAAATTTTACTTTTTCAAATGATTTCTATCTGCATACTGTCTACATTTTTAGTAATTAAAACTATAGTGATTGTTTAAAAATAAAAAAAATGCAAATCCTATTTTGTTTTATTTTTCAATAGTGAGGACAGAATAGCTAATTTAAATTCTTGATTAAGAAAGAATACAAAATACTGTAAGCAAAACAATATGAATAAAGTATGTCTTTTAGGAAAATGAATAACAACCAGGAAAAGGCTTGAGAATCATCTAATTTCAAAACAAAATTTATTTAAAAAGTAAGAATAAATGACTAAATAAAATGATCTGCACCTGGGATTTGAATATTTGGCTAATGCCATTTTGGAATGTTCACTCACTTGTCTAAAATAAGAGGAGCCGAAGCAGACAAATTGGTCATTTATTCATTTATCTCCTCAGTATGTGATGATTTATTGAGTATTACTCTTCAATTACATCAGGAGCTTCCTATCAAGAGGTGGGGAAAGAAATAACAAAGTATTGGTTTTCTTGGGAGTATATACACTCTAATGAGAACAAATCAACAACAACAAATGGGAACTTTGAAGAATAATTCAGCAAGGAAATCAGAAGAATTCCCCAAAACCCTCCCCTATTGGAGGAGAGACAGGCAAGAGGTGATCAAGGGTCACAATTACAGCATGAAAGGATGAAAGAAAGAACATGTTCAGGATGCTAAGGTAAAGTCAAGACTGGCACAGGGCTGAGGATCAGTGAGCTATGGGCCCAAGGTGGAATAAAAAGCCTCAAAAAAGCAAAGAGAACAGGTTATGATGATACTTGCAGGCCTGCTTGGGGTTTCAGATTTTTTTTGTACAAAAAAAAAAAAAAAAAAAAAGAAAAGAAAAAGAAATGTCCTGGGATTCAAGTATAATGATAGCTTTGTTTGTATCATAACAGTTACAACTTCTATAATTGTGTGTTTAATGTTAAGTAGATTACAAGTAGGAAATGACTGAGGAAGTAGTAGAATTGTCTGACACAGTCTTGGTAATCTAGACAAGAAGGTGATGTTGGATGTGGAGAGATATTCTCTCTATGCAAAAGCATATTTTTTTCCTTTTTTATTTTTTAAATTTTTTATTAACAACTTCCATAGGTTGATATTTTACATATGTAAGTACAATGATTGTGATGGGGTGGTAATATGATGGAGAATGGAATTTCAAAGGGGAAAGTGTGGGGGGTGGGGAGGGAGGGAATTACCATGGGATTTTTTTTTTTTTATAATCATGGAAAATGCTAATAAAAATTTAAAAAATAATGTTAAAAAAAAGAGTAGGAAAAGACGATGACATCAAAATAAAAGAAAAACCCAGGTGTGGTAGTGCACGCCTTTAATCCCAGCACTCGGGAGGCAGAGGTAGGAGGATTGCCTTGAGTTCAAGGCCACCCTGAGACTCTATAGTGAATTCCAGGTCAGCCTGGGCTAGAGTGAGACCCTACCTTGAAAAACAAAAACAAAACAAAACAAAAAAAACAAAATGAAAGACTGATTGAGATGGAGATGGGATATGATGGAGAATGGAATTTCAAAGGGGAAAGTGTTGGGGGGGAGGTATTACTATGGGATACTTTTTATAATCATGGAAAATGTTAATAAAAATTGAGGGTAAAAAATATAAAAATAAAAATGAAAATAAAAATAAAATTCACCCCATGGTAATACCACCCTTCCCCCACTTACCCCTTTGAAACTCCACTCTCAATCATATCCCCTCTCCATCTCAATCAGTCTCTCTTTTACTTTTGATGTCTTGATCTTTTCCTCCTCTTATGATGGTCTTATGCAAGTATTATCAGGCACTGTGAGGCCATGGATATCCAGGCCATTTTGTGTCTGGAGGAGCACATTGGAAGAAGTCCTACTCTTCCTCTGGCTCTTACATTCTTTCTGCCACCTCTTCCACATTAGACCCTGAGCTTTGGAAGGTGTGATACATATATTGCAGTACTGAGCACTGCAGTCATTTCTTTCCATCACCATGATACTTTCTGAGTCTTCCCAAGGTAACTGCCATCTGAAAAGAAGATTCTCAACCATAAGTGACAGTAGCATTAATATAAGGGTGTGAACATGAACAGAAGTGCTTACTGGGCAGTTTGATAAACATAGTATATACATTTGGCCAAACAACAGCAGACATTACACCCCTAGGGCTCATGACTACCCCGATTTTAAATTTTCAGTATCAGAGATGTATTCCTTTCCCATGGAGCGGGCTCCAGTCCAATTAGAGGGCAGTTGTTTTCCCCCATAACAGACGTGCCACTATTGCACCAGTTGGCTAATTTGACCTGGCTGGCCAATTATACAAAAGCATATTTTGAAAACATAATGATAAACATCCTTTTATGTCCTCATAATAGTGAATATGCAACATAAAATCATATGAATTAGATTAAAATAAAAATGAAAGTATTTATTCCAAGGAAGACTGGAACACAGTTTAGAATAAAATCATATTCTGTTATTCATAATTATTTTCATAGATCTCTTGCTCTGGATCATGTGGGAATTGAGTAAGCCAGAGCTCCTGGTTCCTTTACCACCTCCAAGTTCCATGGTCCCAGTACCCCTGCTTCTAGCTCAGGGCTACCCTGTTTCCCTGGTGATGAAGAGTACATGGATGTGGGGTGAGTAGGTCAGAGCTCCCGGTTTCCAAGATCCCATTAAGGTGCTTGCAGTCTCTACAATCTGCACATTTGTAGTTGTAACCCCATCCTATAACAGTCTCATTCACATTTAAAACAACACTCATTGACAATCCTGTAAGGAGAAATATTTGCTTCCTCCTCAATAAAATAAGACCACCCCCCAAGAAGGGTAGACCACAATGCAAGAAAACCAGCAAAAATCAGAAAACAGAGAAATTTCCACCAAAAATGCCTAGGCCCAAAATGGAAGCCACCAATGTATTCATAGAGGAAGGAACAGAAGTTGTATCTCAAAATGAAACCACATCAAGCTATGTGACCCAATCAAAAGAATTGTTGTACTAAAAGCAAATGATCAAAAAGCCAATAATCACATGAATTGAATTGAGCAGAATTGTCTTTTAGAGCACTCAGCTTTTGTTGCTAGGTTTAACTTAATAGAAAAAGGCCATATAAACCTCAAAAGAGATATGAATAAATTGATGGTGAGTCAACAGATAGAGGATCTCAGTAACCAGCAGAGTAAGCTTAATGAAGACATGATCAGATGCAAGAATGATTTGTAGGAAATATCAAGAAAATCAGACTAAAATTTTACCTCAAAAAAGAGATGGACATGATGCAAAATAACACAACAAAAATAAAAATCAAATAGAGCTTTGAAAATCAAATCTAGAACCTCCCACTGACAGAGTTACTCATGTTGAATACAAAACACCTGAGTTGCAAGACAAGACAGAAGAAATTGACAGGAAATCCAAAAAATGTCTAAATTCAAGAAATCATGTAAACAGAATAAGAAGCAACTGTGGGATACCTTAAAATGACCAAAAATACAAATCATAGATATATCATGGTGGGAAGAAGTCACAAGTATAGACAATATATTTAACAAAATTATTGAAGAAAATGTTCCCAATCTCACAAAAGAGAAATCCATCCAGATACAGGAAGCTCACAGAACATCAGATGGGACAAAAAAGCAGAAATTCTCCAAGGCACATCAGAATTAAAACTCTTAACAATAAAAACAAAGCGAGTGTGCTAAAAGCAGAAAGAAGGAAACAACTCACTGCATACAAAGGCAATCTCATCAGAATTATATCATATTTCTCTATGGAAATCCTGCCAGCCAGAAAGGCCTGGAATGGAACACTTCAAAGTCTAAACAAAAAAACTTTAGCATCCAACCTAAGCTACTGTAGCCTGTGAAAGTATCCCTCATACTAGATGGTGGGGAAAAAAAAAAAAAACTTTCAAAGAAATGTCAGCATTATGATAATATGAACACAAAGACAAACATAAAGAGAATACAACAGGGAATACTCCACACAGAAGAGTCAAACAACTAATGTCTAGGACCTACAAGAAGATCACAATAACCAAAACTAGAGCACGCTCAAAAGCATGCAAAGCTAAGGACAGCACCAAACCCAATAAATCACCCCATCATGGCAGGGATTGAATTGTACCTCACAGTAATAACCATAAGTATTAATGGTCTTAACTCACCCATCTAAAGATAAAAGTTAGCAGGGTGCATCAGAAAAATGAACCCTTCTATCTGCTGTCTTCAAGAAATCTACCTCATCACTAAAGACAGACACCACACCTCTTCAGGGTGAAAGGATAGAAAATGATATTCCAAACAAATGGAAATAAGAAACAAGCAGGTGTTGCTATACTAATATCTGGTAAAATAGATTTCAAATCAAATGTAATAATTAAGGACAAAAATGGCCACTTCTTACTCATCAAGGGAATGACTCGATATGAGTACATTACAATCATAAGTCTAGATGTATAAAACACAAATGCACCCCATTTTATTCAACAAAATCTAGTTGAGAACAAAATAGAAATAAACACAAGCAATCATAGTTGGGAACTTCACTACTCCACTGTCATCAATATACAAAGCAACCAAATAGAAAATCAACAGGGAAATAATAGAGCTCAACAACACCATAGATCAACTAGATCTAATGGATTTCTACAGAAATTTCCACACCAACTCTACAGAATAAACATTCTTCACAGCCCTTGGAACCTTCTCGAAAGTATATCATATATTAGACCATAAATTATGCCTCCATAAATTCAAGAAAATTGATGTAACCTTTTGTATCTTATCAGATGACACATTTAGACACTTTCATTTTTAACTTTAAAAAACATTTCATTTATTTGTTAGAGAAAGAGGGGGGGAGGGAGAGAGAATGCATGCACCAGGGCTTCTAGCCTCTACAAATGAACTCTAGGCACATGTGCCACCTTGTGCATCTGACTAACATGGGCCTTTGGGAATCAAACCTGGGTTTTTTGACTTTGAAAGGAAGCAGCTTAATTACTAAGCTATTTCTATAGCCCTAAACACACTTTTAAACAATGAACGGGTTGTGGAAGATATTAAAAAAGAAATTATAATATTTCAAGAATTAAATGAAAATAAAAACTCAGTGAACCAAAAGTTATGGTACACAATGAAGGCAGTTCTAAGGGGAAAGTTCTTAGAAATAAATGTCTTCAGAACAAAGATGGAGAGATCCCAAATTAATAACCTAACCCACCAACTAAAGGTGTTATAAAGACATAAAGAATCTAATCTTATGATACCCAGGTGGAAAGAAATAATCAAGATCATAGCAGAAATTAATCAATTGAAACATAAGAAAACAATTAAGAAAATTGATGAATGAAAAGCTGGTTCTTTGAAAAATAAACAAAATTGATAAACCCTTGGCCAATATGATCAAACATAAAAAGAGCAGTCTCAGATTAACAAAATCAGAAAAGAAAATGGGAAGGTCATATTAGATATCAATGAAATTGGAAGAATCATCAGGACATACTTCCAAAACCTCCATTTCACAAAATTGGTTGATCTGAAGGACACTGATGAATTACTACACATATACCATTTACCAAAACTAAATTCAGATCATATTAATCTCTTAAACAAACCTATCACTTTCATCAAGATTGAAAATAAAATAAAAAAATCTCATAAAGAAAAGTCCAGGACCAGATGGCTTCTTGGCAGAATTCTATCAAACCTTCATTGAAGAACTGAAACCATTTTTTTTTTAAATTGCTTCACTAAATTGAAGAAGGAAACCTCCCCAAATCCTTTTTATGAAGCTAGCATCACCCTGATACCAAAACCAGTTAGAGAAATGACATGAAAAGAAAATTGTTTGCCTATATCCCTGATAATCTTAGATGCAAACATCCTGAAAACAAAAAAAATCTTCATAAAACAGATTCAAAAAAAGCAAAAGCATTATCCATTTTGATCAAGAAGCATTCATCCCACGGATGCAAGGAGGTTTCAACATATAGCAATCAGTCAACATAATACAACACATAAATAAACTTACTCAGAAAATTCAGGTGCTCATATCAAATGATGCAGAGAAAGCCTTTGACAAAATACAATATCACTTCATGAACCCTAGCGAGAATAGGCATGGAGGGTTTATATCTCAATACAATAAAGCATATATACACAAATTTATAAAACATCTAAAGCCCAAATTATTGATACTTAATGAAAAAAGACTCAAGGAGTTTCCATTAAGATCAGAAACAACCTATATTGTTAGGGCCTTTGTCAAATATCAAGTAGCTGTAGTTGCTTGACCCAAAGTCCGGGTCCTCAAGTCTATTCCATTGGTCTATACTCCTGTTTTTATGCCAGTACCATGCTGTTTTTGTTACTATGGCTTTGTAATATAGCTTTAGATCAGGTATAGTGATGCCTCCGGAGGTATTTCTTTTGCTGAGGATATGCTTGAATAGCTGAGGCCTTCTGCCTTTCCATATGAAATTTGAGATCATTTTTCTATCTCTGTGAAGAACAATGTTGTGACATGATTGTGTATGTAAGAGACTCAAGAGACTCCATCCCAAAACTTCTGAAGGTGATTAACTACTATAGCAAAGTAGCGGGATACAAAATCAACGCACAAAAATCAGTAGCCTTTCTATATGAAAATGATAAAGGTACAGAGAAAGAAATAAGGGATATGGTTCCATTTTCAATAGCAACAAAAATATGAAATACATTGGAACAGTGCCAATATGTACACTCTGTTTGCTCTTGTATCTTTATATACACAGAGAACATTTCATGATATTTTCTAGGAGAATACTTCTATTTTAAGTAGATTTCAAGTTGCTTCAGATAAAGTAGTGATCTAAAATATCATGCATTTCCTATGTAGCTTTTTCATGGTTTAACTAAAATATTTGTTTTTCCATAGCAAAATTCAGAAATAATCTAGACCAATATTTCTTTAACTGGTAAGAATTAATTGATGTTATATGTGATTAAATAAGGTGACTTTTGATTTTCCTTTCATTGAATATGTTTGGACTTTGTCACTATATGGAGTTGACATTAACATTTGGTAAATTATCCTGTAATGATCTAAGATATACATGGGGTTTATAAAAACTGTTTGAAGATGTACTTGCATTATATAATACATTAAAATTAACATGGAAATGAAGCATCCCAACTTTTTACAGAATAGTGTCAACTATTTCTTCTGGTAGCATTTCCTTTGGATTTATTACATTTTTATTATGTATCTCTGAACACCATTTTCTTCATTTAATGGATAGTAGAAAAGACAGTGGGATAAATCTGAAATCTTTCATTTGTTTATTCCATCTAACTTTTTTCCAGATGTTAGTTAAGTATGTGTCCCTTAATGACAGCAGTTAGAAAAGGGGTTATTTGAGAATTTCACTCATCTAGATTCTGGTATATCTTATTTCCAAGGGCAACTGAGAGTTGAATGGATCATGAAATGACATCCTAACAGTATATCTAAAATGGTTCCAGTGAATGAGAGAGTTAATATGCTGAGGCCCCATCAATTTTCAACTCCAGCATCATGTGCTTCATACTGAAATGTGCTTTCTGGATGTTTTGATGATGAGCTTGACAGAAATGGTAATAGATATAATGTATTCCACTCACATTGGATATCAAAATCATTTTACCTAATTGTTTATTAGAGAATGCCACTGACAGTTATCAAATATATATTTTCAGATGATTATAAAACTTCTTTGAAAATACTCATCTTCTCAATCTTGATTTATTTTTAAATCTTGTAGAAAAATTTGTATCTTTGTCTTACTTGAAAGTGTTAAGGAACTGATACAAATTTTCAGTTAATCCAAAAACAATAAACACATATCATAAACAGGAAAAAGGAAAAAATATAAATGGAAAAATATTTTGCCTAAATCTCAGTTAACAAATGGAATTTTCTCAGTTTTATTCTTATTTTTATTTATTTATTTGAGAGAAAGAGAGAGAGAGAAAATGGACATGCCATGCCAGATCCAGCTGCTGCAAACAAACTCCAGATGTATGCACCCTTTGTGCATCTGCCATCTGGCTTATGTGGGTCCTGGGGAATGAAGCGTAGGTCCTTTGGCTTTGTCGACAAGGCAAGTGCCTTCAACACTAAGCCACCTGTACATCCCATTTTCTTTATTATTAATATTTGTTTATTTATTTGAGAGACACATAGAGAGAGGGGGGAAGTGAGAGGGAGGGAGGGAAAGAATGAAGGGGTGTGCCTAGTTTCAGCTACTGCAAATGAACTCCAGACACATGTGCTACCATGTATATCTGGGTTCTGGGGAGTTGAACCTAGGTCCTTCGGTTTCTATGGCAAGCACCTTAATCACTAAGCCATCTCTTCAGCCCAACTTTGGCAGTTTTTACTGCACTTAGTAAAGCAAAACTGGACTTCTAATATTAAGAACAAGTTGCCGTGTATGAATAGTTTGTTTCTATGTCATTACCTCTTATTCATGAAAGGCTAGTATGTATTTGCCTTTAAAATGCTTTTATTAGCTCTTACTTTTGACCTATAAAGCAATACTGGCAATATGAAGTAAGTGGAACATACATCGGAATTTTTTTCAAGTTTGAAAAAAATAGTAAACCATAACTTTGGATTAAAACATATAAAAATAAATAAATATTGTCTCTGAGTTTTTAGATTTTTTATTTACTTGCTCCCTTGATATGCAGAAGCTTTTTCAGTTTTACCTATTCTCCTGTTTTGCTTTTGCTCCTTGTGCTTTGGAGTCTAATCCACAAATTCCTTGTGATTCCAATAATCAAAAGAATTTCCATTATTTACAATCTTTGACTATTTGCATAGTTTTATGTATCTCCTATAACTCACATCATTTTGTTTATTTCTATAAATGGTGAGAGGTAATGTCAGTCTGTACAACCCCATATTCATTTTTATGTTTATTATTTGTCTTCTGTGTTCGACCTCTAGATTCAAACGTCATAGAAAGAGAAATTTATGTATAGCTCATGGACATGTTACAAATTCTTGTGAGATTAGCCAGTGTACAATTATTGCATGATTAAGCAAATGTTAAAATAATACATACGATGCAAAATATTCATATTTTTCCTATTTTAGCACATTATAATCTTTTGTTTATTTAATTTCTTCTCAAAAATGATTTCCACAACCAATAATAGTCATAATTGTTTTCATTATACTAATATTCACATACAGTACATGTATATATGCAATTAAAAGTATACATACATGCAAATTTAAATACAATACACATACATTGTGCCAAGTCACATGCTACACCACTAACAGTGGTATCACATAAGTCCTCCCAATTGGAATTTGTTGATAAAATGAAACCAAACTTATATTTGAACAATGAAAATTCTTAAATATGACATTTAAATACAGTGAATAAAGATGGACACATGGACATACACACACACATATGTATACACATATATAAAGTTTAATATAACTTAAAAGATGACATATGATTAAAACATATGACATATGTCAAATGGTTATAATCTCAACTACTTGGATAGGCAAGGTTTGTTTTTACAACTTGAGTCTAAAATGAAGATACCAACCATGTATTTTGTATCAAATATAATAAAAAGTTTACTTTTATGTATAGATATATCATTTTATTTTTAAATGTTGTCATTGACAATTTGACTTGTTTATTAGGAGATATTGTATAAAAGATCCTGATAAATCACATTTATAATCACATAATTACCTTGACATAAGACAAGATTTTAAAATTTTAAATATTTTATTTTTCTACATATAGTCAGATATATTTATAAAATTATTACGATAATTTATGTGAAATATAGTTTAAAAAAAGTCATGTTCCATGAACTTTCTTTTAATCCATACTATGCACTTTTAATTTTTACCATGTTTTCTTTATTGGTTATATACATATTCAGTCTATTAACAGCACATGATGGTACCATCCTTACCCTCATACCTGTCCCCCCCCTCCAAAGGGACCCTCCTTGTTGGGGATGCCAGTTATTCCCGTGGGGATCGTGGGTCATTCCTTGTGGGGGTAGCCATCAGTTATGGGAAAGAGGCAATGTCAACTGTGTATAATGCCCCAACTTGTGGCTCTAACAATCTTTTCACCCCTATTCCACAAATTTCCCTGAGCCAGGTTGAGTTCATTTTAGGTCTACTTCAATAATGAGGTCTTGGGATACTCTGTGTCTCTGGATCTCTGATATGGTAGGAGTTGAGTGTTCTCTGTGTCTGTCTCCTTCAAGTTAATACACTTCATAGTGCTGGCAAAGAAAGTCCTTTGGCTGCATGGGGCTGTTTTAATTATTACATAATAAATGTTCTAACATGAGTCTTTGTGCTGTCCTTAGAATATTTATTAATTTCAATATGAATAGGCTATTTTAAAGTTATTTCCTTTGAATGTAAACTATATCCTCTGACCAGTTAATAAAGAACCAATACTCACTTTTTTATCAAAATACAATAATAGTTATTATTATTAACATATTCCATATGAATACATTATATATTGGTACCCCTTTTTCTCTCATACCTGGCCCCATTCCATTGGGGACATTCCTCAATAGGGTTGCAGGTATTCCCTATTGGGCTGTGGTTTATGTCCTGTGGAAGTAGCAGTCAGTTTTTTAGGGATGGGGGTAAATGCCTCTGGGCATGATGTTGCAACCTGTGCCTCTTACAATCTTTCTGGCCCCTCCTCTTCCACAAAATTTTCTGAGCCATAATGGATGAGATTTTTTTAAATATTTTTATTTATTTATTTATTTATTTGAAAGTGACAGATAGGAAAAGAAGCAGATTGAGAGAGAGAGAGAATGGGCACACCAGGGCTTCCAGCCACTGGAAACAAACTCCAGACACGTGCACCCCTTTGTGCATCTGGCTAATGTGGGTCCTGGGGAATCGAGCCTTGAACCAGGTCCTTAGGCTTCACAGGCAAGCGCTTAACCGCTAAGCCATCTCCCCAGCCCTGATGAGTTTTAAGTCTACTTCAGTGATGAGCTCTTCAGATCCCCTGTATCTCTGCTTTGTTAGGTTTTAAGTTTCTTCATGGTCTGTTTCCCACACCCTGGCACTGATTATCAGTTCAGCATAGAAGCAGCATTTGTGCTCATCTCCCCGAATCTTCTGTGGTTTTATCTGTAGCTTCATGGAAGTGCAAGGGGTAGTTTATCTCTTCTGGTCTCACTACCTTCTGAAAAAGAATAGATTCTCCAATGGAAAGTGAAACCAACCTCTATTTGAAGCCTATAACTACTGACACAAGAAACTGAAATATATACAACAACAAAAAGGCATGCTGTGTTCTTGGATAAGAATTTTTGACATTAGACTCCCTCTAGGACCTACACAGGTAGCTGTCATTCCTGTCAAGTCACCAGTGACTTATTTAACAGAACTAGAAACACATCATAAATGGTGTATTGTACTATAAAAACCTGCAGTCAAAACTACCTTGAGAAAAAAGGATCTTCAAGAGAAATTACTCTTCCTGACATCTAGGTATATCTGGCATTTCTACAAAAATCAAAACAACGCTATATGACTAAACCCATTTTAGTAAGCTATATAGTTAACCCCAATGCTAACGCCATGTAAAACACTGCAAGAAAAGAAAATAAAAGGCCAATATTCTTGATCAGTATACATAAAACATTTTGAACAAGTGCTAACAAAATCTCCATACTACATTAAAAGGATATTCTCAAAAATGCAAAATGCTTTATCTGTTTCATAAACATAGCTTGTTTGAATGCACACAGATTTATAAATGTGACTCTACATAGTAAGATGATAACAGAAAACAATAATATCAATAGTTATAAGATTATCACTTAGTAATATTCAATATCATCTCATCAAAAAATGTCTCAACAAAGTATAGGTGGAATATACCATCCTATGTAAGGTCACATGTTATGAACACACTGATGTTCCTTGTCAATGTTTAAAAAAGAGATACAAAGCAAAATGTTTGTACACTAAACATAAGAAAGAATTGATGGAGAAATTGAATATAAATACATAAATGCAAATATATCCAGTACTTGTGGATTGGAATAATAGAATTGTATGTTCATAGCATCCAAATCATGTTCAGATAGAGAAATAGTGCACATTTTGTTTCATATGAATTTATGTTACAAACAAACAAATAAAAACTTATAAAGACATGTATATGGTAATAACATTTGTTAGGAAGAGAAAGGACATCAAATGGAAGGAGAAGAGGGACATGAGGAAGACAAGGAACAGAATAGATTTTATGACATAGATATAAGCTGTTACAGTGAAAGGCAGTTTTATACAATGAACTTCACACACTAATAACTTTAATATTTTTTCAATGTCAGTTTTCAAAGAAATACAAAAGATTATCTTTAGATTCCTATGGAACCATTAACTATAGCACAAATTACAAAAATAATGAACAAAAGAACAAAGTTGTAGATCTCATGTGTCATGATACCAAACAACATGCTGCACAGTTATACTGAGAAATCAGTGAGGAGCAACATATGGAAGGAAAAGGTTTATTTCAGGCTTGCAAAATCCAAGGGAACACCATCAATGGCAGAAGAAGCTGGCCCACTTCCATAGATCCAAGCAGAGAGACATGATCAACATCCAACACCATTATCTCCAGAGCTCAAACTTCTCTGAACATACCTCATAGAGTTGGTCTACAAGACCTGCCCTTGGTGACAATCTTTCCTCCCCAGCATGGCTCCCTGCCTACTGGAGACTCAAGTTGTCAGCTCAATCTTAGTAAAACACCTGAGTCTATGGCACCCTGAATTCAAACTACCACAGTGTTAGAATGAAACAGACATGTATACCAACAGATCATGATAAGATGACCTATATAAAAATGTGCACACTTGTATTCATTATAAATGTGCCAAGAACACATAATTAGTAATGTGGAATTCTTTCATTGCATAGGGTTATCCATCCATAAAAGAATAAAATCTGATGGTTCTAACACAAATATAAATCAATGCAAAATAGAATAAAGACAAACAAGACTTGAAAATATAAAATAATTGAAAACAAAAATACATGAAATTTTCCTGATGTTGATCTAAGCCCTGTGTGGTTTGCACATAATACTGAAAACAAAAGCAATAAAGGAAAAAGATGGAAAATGGATTTGTACTGAGGAAACAACACAGGAGAAAATAATTACAATCCATATATCTGATGCTGGGTATTATATCTAAAATATACAGAGACCTCACTTCAATAGTAAGAAAAATTACAATGAAGAAAGGGAAAAAGGAACTGACAGCAACAGCTGAAACACTGAAAACAAGCGCTGCAAGGCTTGTAAACCTGTGGAACAACATCTACCTTAAGAAAGTTGAACTGTATCAGTCTGCAATTATACATCACTATAATCTTCTGAGATGGTATCTATAGTATATTATCAGAAAGACAATGATAAGAAATTGTACTCACTTGTTTCTTGTTTCCTGATTTCCCTCAAAAAGTTTAAACAAGACACATTTATAACACAGCTGGATATATATGCAAAGGAGAGGTTGTATATGCCAAGAGACTCATGGATTCCTGTATTCATTGCAGCAGTGTACACAATGGCTAAGGTGTAAAATCAACCTATATGTCAATCAACAGAGTGATGAATGAATCAACAGAATGATGAACAAAGAAATCGTGACACAGAGAGAGAGAGAGAGAGAAAGAGAGAGAAAGAATCAACCTTTAATATTAAGTAAATTCTGCCATAATTGTTGTGTTGAGATCTGAGTGATGCAGAACTGAAAGAATACTAAATGACAGAAATTTTCAGTTAGACAGGGTGAATAAATTCTGGATGTCTATTTCATATCATAGCTGCTGTAGTTAATAGTGTGTACTTGAATACTTGAAATTGGTTTAAAGAAAAATCTTTTGCCACAAAAATGCTAAGCATATAAAGTGATGAAAATGTTAGCACCTTGTTTTAATTATCTTTTGATGTATACATACATTAGAAGATCACATTGTATACCATAAATATACACAAGCTTTATTTATCAATTATACCATAATAAAATTTTGAATGCTTCTTATTTTTACCTAGCAAGATGGTTTGATAGAAGACAATCAATGGAATATGTTAGCAGCCAGTAAATAAAATGCCCAAGGTGCCTTTTAAATATGTATAAATGGGAGAAAATTTATTCATATGAGGAGCAATTCTCTCATAATTTAAACTCTTTTTTGTTCAAAAAAAAAGTGTGATTGGGCTGGAGAGATGGCTTAGCGGTTAAGCGCTTGCCTGTGAAGCCTAAGGACCCTGGTTCAAGGCTCGGTTCCCCAGGACCCACGTTAGCCAGATGCACAAGGGGGTGCACGCATCTGGAGTTCGTTTGCAGTGGCTAGAAGCCCTGGCTCGCCCATTCTCTCTCTCTCCCTCTATCTGTCTTTCTTTCTGTGTCTGTCACTCTCAAATAAATAAATGAAAAATGAACAAAAAAATTTTTTTTAAAAAGTGTGATAAAAGACTTGGACACCAGAAAAAAATATCTGCCCATTTCCTCACTAGTAGCTGTCTTTTATCATAGTTTTATTTCTATTTGTTCTGCCTCACATGAGCCTCTCCTGACACTATCTACTACCACATTATCATATAGCCCTTTGACCGCCTCAAACATGTTCAGACTTCATTTTCAGGAAGTTAGGCATCACTCTGTCAATGATGACAATGTTTTTTTGAAAATAACACCACATTCTTCATAAATCAATGAATTTAATTTGTACACATTTGTCGCACACCCAAATATTATTTTGGTGGCAGTACAAAAGCCATGGGCTCACACAACATATTAACAACCAAGAGAAAGATGTCAAATTTTGAATGTGGACTTTAGAATATTACAGCAATGTGGAATTATTCTTTTCTTCATAAGCATTCACAACTCAATGTAAGAAATACATGAATAAAGAACCTAGGGCTGGAGGGAATTCTTAGTGGTTAAGGTACTTGTCTGCAAAGCAAAGGACTCAGATTAAATTCCCCAATACCCGCATAAGCCATATGTACAAGGTGGCACATGCATCTGGAGTTCATTTGCAGTGGCTGGAGGCCCTGGTGCATCCATTTTCTGTCTATATCCTCTCTCTATTTTTTCTTTCTGCTTGCAAATAAATAAATAAATAAATTTTTAAAAAGAATCTATTGACATATAGACTACCAGTTAATATTGTAGCATGCAATTTTAAAAGAAGAAGCCTTACTGTATAGGCATATTTGTTTTATCTTTCCTTCCATGAAAACTACACTTTTTGCTTCCAATTTGCTGTTCAATGGTGTCATTTAATCAGTTCTTTCCAATTTGGGGTAATGACGCAGAACCCTTATGAGCTCATCATCTGTCTTTGGAGTACTGACAATGTAGTCACTTATTCACTTACTGTAATGCTATAAATATCCTTATTAATATCTCCTGTTTTTAAATACTTCCTATCTGTCCCCATACTGATCATTTTAATGATAAGCTTTTCAGCTATTTAATTGTCTGTTGTGTCTGGTTAGACCATTAAAATTTTTATTATGCTAGGTTTTCAAACAATTTGACCATGTGCACTATTGAGTTATCTGTGGGAGAGTATTATTGGGAACTTTATGTAAGATTACTTTGGTTTTGCTGTCATCCCAAGACACACAACCATAACTGAAGGATGGTCTCTGGAAGAAGCATGAGAAGAGCTTAGACAGCATTTTCTACTATGAGGAAAGGAAAGGCCAATGTTAAAGTCTTCAAGTCCCTGTTCCCCATGCTCTGGTAAGAAAATAGAACACATCCACATTGTAGACTGAGCAAAAGCAGAGGCTGAGTTTCTTTCAGAAGATAACATTGAATGTTTTTCTTTCCTTAAAGAGGAAGCATATAGAGTGCTTGGATGGATTCCCAGATCATGCATCTGCCTGTCGAAATTACACCTGAGAAGTAGCAACCAAAATGATAGAAATGAGAAAGATTAAAACATGGTTTCTTTGGGCCTTACAACCCTACAATCACAATGGCTCACACACATCAAAACAAAGGATCTTTAGACTGGTAGACAGTCCTGTCTGCAGCACCTGTGTCAAACAAGTAGGTACAGATGCAGTGATGGAGTCTCCTGAGAAAAGAATAATTGTTTTCTAGGTAGACATGCACATCATTGCAGATGTTTACATCTCTTTCTCTTAGTCATTATAAAAAATAACATTATAAAAACATTATAAAAAACAACATAACCCTCCTTGCTGAATCAAATCATATTGGTTGGTAAAATAGTAGTCTATATGTTTTCCTCCAAATCTCTTCTTTTTCTCCTCTGCCCTGCTGGCCTGCTGGCTTAGATATGTTCCTTAATAAGTGTTCCACATACTCATATGATATGTTATTGGTTAGCATTCATGAGTTTCATCAGCTATCTTTTTTAGCTGAAATTATTTTTTTTCTTCTATGAGCAGATCCATAGCAATTAAAAAAATTATTTTGGAAATGTAAAGTACAAAGTAATACACATGAATAAATAAAGTAGTATTTGAATGTGACCAAGAAATCTATGTATTGCAGTCACTAACAAAAACTGTTCAATTTCATCATGGATGATTACATTTATTCTAAAATAGAGGGTCTTTTGGTTAGGATGATAACTGACAACAGATCGATGAAATTTCTGAAACAATAAAATTTATTTTACCACCACTTACAGTGCCTGCAAGAATCAGACAGGCCAAAGAATATTTCATTGCAACTTGCCATAGCTCATTTTAATGTCACAGCTATGAGATGGCATGAAAATGCCAATCATGTCACTCTTCTTCAGTACATATATGTTAAACTTGATTCAAGTAAGTTAAAGGCACAAAAAACAGTAGCATTTCTTAGACATTTCAGACACAAATACATGCATCTATACAACATAGACCTTAAGATACTCACTAAAAAGTATTTGAAGCACATGCATGCACAAACAAAAGGATGCACACTTGTGAGGAAAACATAACCAAGTCTACCTGTTGCTGTGATTATCCTAGCCTTGCAGTAAAATTATTGCATATTAAGAAAACACATGTTTCTAGAAAATTTAAAATAGCCAATTATAGTACGTACACACACACACACACACACACACACACACACATACACACACACACAAACTTTCTAAGATTTTGGATATATAAATCATGAATTTTGGAAGAGTTATCAAACTTTGGACTAAGATTTAAAAAAAAAAATTAAAATGTCTTTGCTAGGAAGCTATCTCAGTTAGTGAAGTGCTTGCCTCAGAAGCATGAGGAGCTCAGTTGGTTCCCTGGTGCCCCTGTAAATATCAGACATTGTATTTTTTTATTAGTTTTCTATTCAGCAAATACAGGCAGTTTGGTACCATTATTAGGCTCATCCGTGATCTACACCCTCACCATTGGCCCCTCCTTGTTGAGGTAAATGGGTCGTGCATTGTGGAGTTAGCCCACAGTTATTGGTACAATTAATGTCTCTGCATATCATGACCTAACATGTGGCTCTGACATTCTCTTTGCCCCCTCTTCCACAAAATTTCCTTGAGCCATGTTGGGTTCATTTTTGGTCTGCTTCAGTGATGAGGTGTTAGGGGCCTCTGGGGATCTGGCTCTCTGGTTTGGAAGTAGTTGATTTTTCTCTGTGTTATTCTCCTCCCCCCTTGTGCTGGTATCCAGTTCATCAGGAAAACAGCACCCTTGCATGTTTTGCCAATTTTCCTTACATTCAGTAAGGGCCCTTTTGAGGTATGATGGGGTGGCTCTCTCCTTAGGATCTGCATCTACATGAAAAAGAGAAGCAGATTCTCCAATGGAGAGTAAGTTAGCACCAGGACAAATGAGATAACCCTTACTTTTATTAAAGAGAGTTTAATAGGTGTAGGTCCTCTTGTAGCCCATGATTGATGGTAGCTTGATATTGGAGAGTGGGCTTATGTTTGGATATGGTTCTGACTTGTTTCCCAGCTCCAGCTATGGGTCCTGCACCACTGAGAGGATCAGTTAGCCAAATCAAGAATAGTTGGTCCCCCCCCCCATGGCTGTGTGCCACTATTGCACTTGTATGTGCACCACACCAGGTTATTTGCTACTAAGTAGGTTGGACCATGAGTTGCTTGGACAGATATTAGTCATTTTCCCCAGTCACCCATGTAGCACTTTCTGGCACTAGACATGCTGACTGTCTGGGGACTGACTCTCCTGGCTTCCAGCCATGGTGTTCCATTTTACATGTCAGCTGCATATGGTGTCTTCAGCAATAGGGTCTTACCAGTAACCTTTGGTGGGTCATCAAGTACTCTGACAGAAATCTGTCATTCTTTTAGGAAACCTTGTAGGTTTCTCTGATCAAAAGCTGATGATGGGTGGTAGCCCCATGCTGGTACTGGGAGTTACAGGTCAGTGCCCACTAAGAAAATGAGGAAAAGGATAACTAATATACAAGAGTTAGAGAGGAGAGAGAGAGAGAAAGGGAGAGGGAGAGGAAGGGAGGGAAGATGTAGAAGATTTAATTTACACTTGATCCTACCCTCTCCCTTGTATTGTGGTTCAGGTGTTTCCTATAAGGGCCTGGTAAAGGTCCAGCCATTTGGTCTGCCTTTTCGGAAGTAGGATTTTATGGTACCATTGCCATTTGGGTCTAGATTAGTGTTTCCCACCCCTTTGATGCCCTCTCCTCGCTCCCTATCCATCTTAGTGCCTAGTCCATGAGATGCTTGCTGGGTATGTAAGGTATCTTGGGTAGATTTGGGTTAGGTGCTGTAGATGAGTGAGACTATGTGGCAATTTTTTTTCTGTGATTGGGTAAGTTCACTAAGAATGATCTGTTCCAGGTTCAACCATTTTTCCTCAAATTTCTTTGTGTCATTTTTTTTCTTATTGCTGTATAGAATTCCTATCCAAACATAGCCTCAGCAAAAGAAATACCTCTAGTGGCATCATCATATCGGATCTAAAGCTATATTACAAAGCCATAGTAATAAAAACAACATGGTACTGGCATAAAAACAGGAGTATAGACAAATGGAATAGACTTAGGGACCCAGACTTTGGATCAAGCAACTATAGCTACTTGATATTTGACAAAGCCGGAACAATATAGGCTAGAAAAAAGACAGCATCTTCAACAAATGGTCCTGGACAAACTGGATAACCACATGTAGGAAGCTGAAACTTGATCCACACATTTCACCATGCACTACACTCAAATCCAAATGGATCAAAGACCTCAATATAGGACCAGAAACTCAAATACTACTGGAAGAAAATTTAGGAAGTACTTTCCATGATATAGGAATGGAAAAAGACTTCCTGAACAAAACCCCAGTAGCTCATGATCTTAAGCAGTCATTCAACCAATGGGATCACATGAAGCTGAAGAGTTTCTTTACAAACAAGCATACAATAAGCAAAGCCAATAGATTACCCACAGAGTGGGAGAAAATATTTGCAGGTTATCCAACTGATAGAGGCCTAATCTCTAGAATCTACAAAGAACTCAAAAATCTAAACAGTATAAGTCAAATACCCCACTCACAAAATGGGGCAGAGAGCTGAATAGGCAGTTCACAGAGGAAGAAATACAACTGGCAAACACATTCTTAAGAAAATGTTCATCATCCCTGATCATCAGAGAAATGCAAATTAAAACAACTATGAGATTCCACCTTACCCCAATAAGGATAGCAAACATCAAAAATTCAAATGAAAATAAATGCTGGTGAGGCTGTGGAGAAGTAGTAATACTCATCCACTGTTGGTGGGATGTAGGATAGTACAACCACTTTGGAAAGCAATATGGAGACTCCTGAAAAAGCTTACTACAGAGATATCAATAGACCCAGTTATTTCCTTACTGGGTATCTACCCTAAGACCTTCAAACCACAAGCCCGAGAGATTTGCTCAACCATCTTTGTAGTGGCTCAATTCGTAATAGCTAAGAGCTGGAATCAATCCAGATGTCCATCACTAGAAGAATGGATAACTAATATGTGGTATGTCTACACAATAGTATTGTATTTTTTTTTTTTAATTCCAACAGAAAGAAATGAAACCAGGAAGATCCTTGAGGCTTGATGTCCATCCAGTCTTACCTGACCTGCTACCCCCCCCCCCATGAAAACAAAAATCCCAAAATAGCTAAAAGTTAACAGGATTATAGGAAATTCAATTTAATGATACTGAATTTCTGGTAGTGAATTGCATTGTTCAGTAATAAATGGGAAATGAAAAGATTGAATATTATAATTAAATCAAGTTTCATGCCTTAATTTTCTCCAGGCTATGGAGAGTGGATGGAAGCCTAACCAGAGTCTCCAATAAAATATATTTTTCAGTTTGTACACATGTGGTAAGTCCTATTTTACTGGCTTCCATGTTGAGCATAGTAGGAGAGAAATGGGAAGGAAAGGCTCCTGGTCTACACTGAAGGACAGAACAATGACCTTGTCCTTTATCCCTAAGTCTTTGTTTCAAGATGTCTTATTTTTTTAATATCTTTATTTTTATTTATTTATTTGACAGAGAAAGAGGGGGACAGAGAGACAGAGAGAATGGACATCACAGGGCCTCCTGCCATCACAATGAACTCCAGACATGTGTGCCCCCTTCTGCATCTGGTTAACATGGGTCACAGGGAATTGAACCAGGGTCCTTTGGCATTGCAGTCAAATGCCTTAACTGATAAGCCATCCCTCCAGCCTGGAAAACTTTCTTAGTAACACACAAATAGAGAAAAAATTCAGAACTGCCACATTTCTTGACTGAAAGAGCAGAAAAATAGATTTAAAAAATACAAAGCCTAGTATTTTTTACTCAACTGCAATTAAGTATAATTCTCTAAACAAGAGATTGTTTATTCAGGATTCATCAAGATTATAAACATTTCTCTTAAACATAAAAAGAGAGTGAAGCCAGGACTGGTGGTGCACACCTATAATCCCTGCACTTGGGAGGCAATGGTAAGAGGAGCACCATGATTTTGAGGCCACCCTGAGACTACAAGTGAATTCAAGGTCAGCCTGAGCTAGAGTAAAACCCTACCTCAAAAAAACAAGCAAACAAACACACAAACAAACAAAAAGTAAAAATGCAACCCATGTATTGGGAGAAAATTATTTACAAATTATTTATTTTATAAATCACTTGGCTCTACTCTACAATAAAGAACAAATGCTCAAAACCCAATGTTATAAAATTAAAAGAAATAAAAGTGATTAAATTCATTCTTCACCAGTAGAGACTCAGATAATAAATAGTCATATGAGAAGTTGTAAAACATAACATACTATTCATTAGAGAAATAAAGATTAATGAATAATAAGATATATCTTTATACCCATTGAAATGGCAAACTTTAAGATGAATAAAAGTTTCAGAAGAACATAGAGGATTGGTACTGTCACCTACTGCTAATAAAAAAGTAGAAGGGAGCAACCACTTCATTGACCCTGTGGTATTTACACCAGAGGAAAAACAGTGCATGTCCATAGTGTCCTCTTATGAGATACTTGCTTCATTAATAATAGCTGTTTGGTAAAAAGCCAAATTCCTATCAGCACATTTAGGGATGAACAAATAACAGCATGTCTGTGGTAATGAGTTGTAAGAATACTATTGAAGCAACAATAAAAATGTAAGAATAACATATGTGGTATTTTGAATGTCAAATATCTCCTATAGCCTCAGAGTCTGTGCTTAAGCCTGTTACTTAGTCCCCTGCTGGTGGAACCATTTGGAGGTGGGGCCCTTCTAGAAGTGGTAAGTGACTGCTAGTAGGTGTTGGGATTTTATAGTCCAGCCCTACTGCCAGTGCTAGCTAGCTTACTTTTCTTGCATTCTCCTCTTGATATGTGACCATGTGAGCCAATTTCCCACTTACGCTATGCTTCCCCTTCCATGATGAAACTACACTCGAAACTGTAAGCTGGAAATACACGCTTTCCTTCCATTTGCTTATGCTGAGTAAAAAATATATTTCAAAAATGTGAATGAACACACTATATGATTCCTCTACCTTAACTCCACAGTTAGTAACAGGAAGTTCATTACTACATGTACTTGGGGATTTGTAAGAAAATAGATGATATCTTAAACCTGTGCAAGAAACTTTCAAACAGGGGCTTTGAAGAGATGGCTTAGTGAATATGGTATTTTCCAGCAAAGCCAAAGGATCCAAGTTCTATACCCCAGTATCCATGTAAGTCAGATGCACATGGTGGTGCTTGTATCTGGAGCTCATTTGCAGTGACTAGCGGCCCTGGGGCACCCATTATCTCTCTCTCTCATTCTTTCATATAAATAAATAAATATATTTAAAGAAAAGAAACTCCCAAACAGTGATCTGTGACACACCCACATCATATAGATTTAATAAATTCATCAGATTTTGGTTAGAATTTTCAGAATGGGTCTCTAAAGGAAGGGAAGAAGAAAGGAAGAATTTCCTCCCCGATTTTGGGTGTTCCTCTCTTAAAGCACTTATGTTCTATGTGGAAAATACCTTCTTCATGGGATAGTTTTAAACTCACTTTATCTATCAGTAACAATAAGGTTGTAATTTATTTTCTTGCATATTTTCACAAGGAATAATCATTACAAAATCTTTATGATCTTAATTTTAAATTGGCACTTTGTCTAATAAACTACTTTTTGGAATTTATTCTTAAGAAATTCATAATTGAACAAAAGCACAGGTGGAAAATTCAAGAAGAATGTTTGTTATAAACTATTATAAAACAGCAATGACCAAATTAAATGAAAGAAAGAGAAAGAATGATTCAATGTCATATTAATTACAATATCCATAAATTGCTGATTGAGCAATGAAATCTTTAATTTTGGCAATAAATGTGTCAAAGATTTGAGATTGAAATAGTGTCAACTTCTCTTCACTAGTGGTCAACATAGGGAAATACACATATTGGTGTTATTTTAATAGAGTATGGAAATTATGGTGAAGTGCAAAAGAGGAGAGTAGATATTTGTGTCTTTGTACTTTTTAAGTTAAGCCCTTTGTATTAAACATTTGAAGACTGACAGAAAGTTGTATGAAATAATTAACAGTATATAAATGAAGATTATTATGTTAAGTAAAATAAACTAGACTAGAAAAATAAATGTTTTCTACCATGTCTGTGTTTAGATTTAAATTTATATGAAAATGTAGTTATCTTTCTCTCTTTCTGTGTATGTTTTGAAAGTAGAGAAGAGATTAGGAGAGGAGAGCCCTTAAGAGGTACCAGAAAGAGTAGATCATGGGATACAAGTGAAATAAGTGCAGAATGGGGAACAAGTTAGGGGAGTGAGGGGACCTGGAAGAGGGTGGCAGAAAGACTATACTCTCAATGTTTCTGCCCCTGATCACTGTTAAAACCATCATTTGTAAGTTTGCATCACACCTGCCTACGTTTTGATTGCTGGTGTCCTATTCATTTCAGATCTTACTCACTTCTTTCCTGGCTAGTATAGCTGACATGCAGGTAGTATAGGCAACAGAAATTATCACATAATAGTAATGGGCAATAGCATCAAATCTCAAATAGGTTTGTTCAAAGAAGATTTCCAGTTTCCAAATTAGAAGAAAAAGTATGAATATCTAGGAGCATTACATGGTAAGATTGTTGTTACTTTAAACACTTACAATTAAGATTTATTTAGCTGCATGACTCCATTTTTAGTGTTTTTAATGATTAATAACTTCTTTACATACAAATTAATAAAAATAAAACTCAAAGGACATGGAATTAACCTTCAATGTTTCCCTTTGGATTCTGTGGCATTAAGTTTCTTTCTCTGCATCCTTCACAGAGAAATACTGACATATATATTTTTAAAAATCAAATCTTTCCCCTTTCATTTCCATGTTTATTACTGTAATATTCGCAGTTCTAAGTCACAGAAGCTAGATGCCTTTCAAGAGATGAATGTTTAAATAAATGTAGTATATACACATATGGCCAAATTTATTTAGCCATAAAGAAAAGTAAATCATTTGAAGGATAACGGATGAAAATTAAAGACATAATATTAAGAAAATCAGCTTGACTCAAAATATACTTCATGTTTTCTCCCATGTATGCTAACTACATTTTAATTTGTAAATGTGCATATGTGCCCTGGGTTGTATACCATTAAACTAGAAAGGGAATGACAAGCGAAGAAGAAGATCCTAAAGGAAGGAAGATCAGGAAAGAAAAAAATAATAATAAAGAGGATAGTAGGATATGTGTGACATGAAAGCTGAAGGTGAACCAGGAAAGGAAGATAAAGAAAATTAATTAGAGGAGGAAGGGACAAAGCGGACAGGAAAGTAAATGATACAAATAAGGTCAAATCAGTATGAAAATTCCCTAATGCATCTCATTAGTTAAGACATTGTATCTGTAGGTATGTTTAAACTGTGAAATAAATAAGTAAATAAGCACTGAAAAAGAGAATAATATTTTTGAAATAATCCTAGTTCTATTCTACCCTATTTGATGAAAAGTACATTTTCAATAATTTCATTAATAAAAACACAGAATTCAGATTTATATTCTTCAAGTTTGAACTCACAGTGTCCTCATTAACACTTCTCATACATTTCATTATATTAAACAATGATATGTATTTATTTTTTAAATACAGGTCTATTCTGACTTCTCTATTTACCTTAAATTTGATATAGAATTGCTAACAAAGGCATAACAGTTCCATTCTTAAAGAACCCATTGTTTTTCTTCATTCCTACAGCTCAATTCTCATGTCACTTAGAAGAACCATTCTTGGTTATAGTTCAATAGGAGGTTAACAAGTTCCAGAAGTATAGCACCTCATTCAAGAATATTGTCTGTACCTTCCCTGCTATCCCCTGTGTATTGTCATTGACTACAGAAATACAACCAAGGAAGCAAGTCTCTGATTTAAAAAAAAAAAAAATCCCATATACAAAGGGTTACCTTACCTCTAAGTATTCATATTAGAGGTATGTTTGCTCTATTTATTTCAATCTTACTTGGAAATTTGCACCATATGTATATATTTTTTTTTAAATCTGGGCTTCTAACAGAATTTAGTATAGAAGTAATATGAAAGAAAACTGAGCAGCACAGATATATCATGTTTCTATGCATATTTGAGTGAAATATGTGTGTTAATAAAGAAAAAGAAATTCAATATTTTCTACTCTGATATTACCTATTCTGAAATGAATACCCTGGTGCTATTGCAGGTGAAATGCTAGGGATTAAAATGTGTTCTAATAATAAGGTGAAGTATGATATTAATGTTTAAAGTTGTATTCTTCCCTTGAGACCTCTACTTTTAATAACCTCCAGGACCATGGATAAAAACTGAGGCAGTAGTCATTACTAACATGGATTTTCTGGCAGAATTAGACATAACCTCCACAAATCAATAATCATTTAAAGCTAACAGGGTGAATAAATGGTCTCCTTTTTTATTTTACCACATGTTGAGTTGCTTTTTAATCTTGATTTAGAGTCATACTGCTAGAAACAAAGATTAACTGAGGACTTAGAACATTATAGCAACAACTGGAGGCCAATTCATTACCAAGGTTAAAGGCTCCCTTCCTTCAGTCAGGGCATTTCTAGCTAATCAATCCATTCTAAAGAGAAAAACTAGGTACATATTGTATAAATGCTACCATCTAGAGCCACTTCCAATTTTTAAAGATCTATACCATTAGCTTTGTTTTGGCAGGTGCTATATTTTTTTTTATTTAATAATTTAACATGCTAGTGATGCTTGGGGTTATCTTTGTGTTGACAGATAATGTCATTAATTCTTTTCAACCATGAAGTTTAGCCCTCCTATCTTTTTACAGTCCA
Source organism: Jaculus jaculus (assembly GCF_020740685.1). Lineage (NCBI taxonomy): Eukaryota > Metazoa > Chordata > Mammalia > Rodentia > Dipodidae > Jaculus > Jaculus jaculus. Next base: position 57,109,594 of record NC_059108.1, on the reverse strand, counting down.
GAAAATTATTGCTCCAAGTCAACAGCAAGTAAATTTACCAATCTGTTTTCTACCACATGTAGGAAATGCAGTAAAATTCTAGGTAGAGTTCTTCATAGTTTGAATTGCTATACTTTCAAGTACTATAAGAAGAAGAGTATAATGATAAAAATCAGTGTGTTCCTACAACTGATATTCACATAGGGCAACTTGAAAATGAAATATGTTAAGATATTTGATTATAAGAAATAAATAATATTAATAATATTAAAATATAAAATTAAGAGAGAGTCAATAAAATTCAGAGGAAGTATGACTATGCATTTTTATAAACACATGTGGAATCCGGGCTTGGTGGTGCACGCCTTTAATCCCAGCACTTGGGGACTTGGGGGGCAGAGGTAGGGGGATTGCCATGAGTTCAAGGCCACCCTGAGACTACATAGTGAATTCCAGGTCAGCCTCAGCCAGAGTGAGACCCTACCTCAAAAAAAAAAACAAAAAAAACAAAAAACAAAAAAAAAAAACATGTGGATTCTCAAAGAATAAAATAGAAATAAAAAGCATGTGTGTATGCATATATCAGTGTTTTTTAGAATAATAAGGTCTTAGTTTCTGGATCAGACAGTGTTTAGGCTGGCTCATTGGTCTGGAGTGAGTAGACTAGATGCATTTCTGTGCTCCATCCACCTCCAGGGTCTGAGTTTCTTGAACAGACAATATATGGGTGGATACAGTGGCCAAGAGTGAGTAGGCTAGACCCCTGTATCTGGGCTCCTCCCACCTCCCCGGTCTGGGTTGCCCACACTGGTCTGCATCCTAGAGGGTGCAGGATGAAGTAAACCAGTTATCTGTTCTCATGCTTTACCAAATCTGCTGGTCCTGCTAGGTCCCATTGTGCCTTACCTGAGGGAGGTTTTTGCGTGAGCAGTAAAATGAGGTCTTTCACTATGGTATCCTGATTTGCCACTAGGTACCAACATCCCTGATCACCTGAATCAGGGGGTTAACAGGCCAAAGGGGATGGGAGGGACTCCAATCTCCCTCAATAAAATAAAGAGTCCACCTAAAATTGGTAGAATATAATGAAAAAAAGCCAATGAAAGTCAGAAAACCTAGATCTCCACCAAGGATGCCTAGTCCTACCACAGAAGCTTCCAATGAAATCATAGCAATATCAACAGAAACCCATTCCCAAAATGAAAGCACAATAACTAATGAGACACTGATTTAAGAAAATTGCTTAACATGAATATAACTATCAAAGAACCAGCAATTTTATCAATGAAATTGAACAGAATCATCTCCTAGAGTGTTCAGCCTTTGATAGTATGCTTAACTTGATTGAAGAAAATGTTACAACCATCTAAGGAAATATGAGTGAACTGAAGGTAAGTCAAGAAATGAAGACCTCAACAACTGGTTGATTAAGTTTAATAAAGACTTGATCAAATGCAAGAAAGAACTATAAGAAGCATCAAGAAAATCAGAACTCTAATTGAAATTGTATCTCAAATAAAAGAGATGGACATGATTCAAAACAACACAAAATTAAAAAAAAAATCAAGTAGAAATTATAAAAAAACCTCTCTAGAACCACTCACCAACAGAGTTACTCATGGAAAACAGAGCCTCTGACCCTTAAGATAAAAGAGAAAAAAAATTGATCAGGAGTCCAAAAATTATGCTAAGTTCAAAACAATCAAGTGAACAGAATATGAGGAAACAGTTTGACACCCTAAAATTACCAAACATCTGGATCATGGGTAGTCCCAGACCGGAGGCATAGAGAATATGCTCAACAAAATTATTCAAGAAAATTTTCCAAATCTTGCAAAAGAGAGGCCCTTCCAGATAAAAGAAGCCCACAGAACACCAAACAGGACAGACCAAAGAAGAAACTATACAAGACAGATTACTCTTAAAACCCTTAACAATGAAAACAAAGAGAGTGTTGAAAGCAGCAAGAGAGGAGCAACTCACAACATACAAAGGCAATCCTATCAGAATTGTGTCATATTTCTCAGCAGAAACCCTGAAATCCAGAATGACCTGGAATGGAACACTTCAAAATCGGGAAAACTGTGGCTTCCAACCCAAGCTACTTTACCCAGCAAAAGTGTTCCTCATAATAGATATTGAAAGAAAAAAAAAAATCCATGAAAAAAAGTCAACTCTATGATTATAGGAACCTAAAGCAAAGCCTGTAGAGACTACTTGAGGGGATACTCCACACAAAACAATCAAACAAACAACCACAAGAGTAAATAAGAAGATCACAATAACCAAAATAAACCAGGTTCAAAATAGTACATTAACAGAAGAAAACACCAAACCCCATAAATACCTCATCATGGCAGGGATTAATTCAAATCTCACAGTAATAACCATAAATATTAATGGTCTTAACTCACCCACCCAAGACACAGATTATCAGGATGGATCAAAAAACTGGAGCCATTTATCTGCTGTCTTCAAGAAACCCACCTCAACACCAATGATAGACAATTCCACACGGTAATAGGTTGGAAAATGATATTCCAAGCAAATGGAAAAAAAAGAAAAAAGAAGCAGGTGCTGCTATATTACTATCTCATAAAATAGACTTCAATCCAAAAGTAATCAAAAAGGACAAAGAAGGTCACTTCTTACTCATCAAAGGAATGATCCAATGTGGGCACATTACAGTCATAAATATATATGCACCAAACACAGGGGCACCACAGCTTTAAAAAAAAAAAATCCACTCTACAGTAAAAAAGAACTAAACTCCAACACCATCATAGTCAGAGGCTTCAATACTCCACTATCACCAATAGGTAGATAATCCAAGCAGAAAATTAACAGGAAAATAATAGAACTCAACAATATCATAGCTCAACTAGACATAACAGATATCTACAGAACTTTCCACCCCAACTCGACAGAATATACATTCTTCTCAGCAGCCCACAGAAATTTCTGCAAATTGACCATACATTAGTCCATAAAACATGACTTCATAAAGTCAGGAAAAACTGAAGTAACTTCCTACATCATGTCAGATCACAATGCTTTAAAGCTAGAAATTAACAACAAGAAACACATCGAGAACGACCCCTATTCCTGGAGACTAAATAATATAAATTTAAACAATGAATGGGTCTTGGAAGAAGTCAGAAAAGAAATTTTAAAGTTTCTAGATTTGAATAATAATGAAAACACAACCTACCAAAATGTATGGGGCTCAATGAAGGCAGTTATAAGGGAAAAATTCATAGCACTAAATGGCTTCATTAGAAAGACAGAGAGATCCCAAAACAATAACATGACTGTCAACCTAAAGGTGATGGAAAAACAAGAACAATCCAACCCAAAGAGTCCCACATAGAAAGAAATCAAGATTAGAGCAGAAATTAGTGAATTGGAAACTAAGAAAACAAATTTAAAAATGAAATGAACATATGGCTCATTGAAAAAATGAACAAGACTTTTGGTTAAGATGGCAGCATAGGAACCATGCCAAAGCAGCATAGGGGAGAAAAAGCCAAAGAAAACCCAGCAAAATACACACTTTTACTAAAAAGTGAGGTGTATAAGAAATTAAAACAGCAACAGAGAAGGAGGACAGATCCAGAGCATCCAGAGCCCACACAGGCAGGCCGAAGCAGCTCCAGCAGTGGCAGCTCCAGCTCCAGAAGCAGAAGCAGTGGTGGAAATGGCAGCTCTGGCTCTGGCTCTGGCAGCAACAGCAGTGGCTCCGGCACCAGCAACAGTGGCTCCAGCAGTGGTGGATCCAGCTGCAGCAGCAGCATCTCCAGCCTCCGCAGCAGCGGCTATAGCAGCGGCAGCTTCAGCAGCAGCAGCATCAGTGGTTCCAGCATGGCAGTGCCAATCTGCAGGGCCACAGTTGCCAGGCTTGGTTTGCCCATCAGGAAAAGCCAGTGCCCAGCTCCAGAAAACAGAACATTGGTCCAGCGACCCAGCCAGCCTACTTGACTGAGACCAAAATCATCCAAAAAGGTAACTTGGATTGCACCAGGGAAGGATCTCACTTGATCACAAGATGAATTGAAACCCTCAACAGACCAGGGATTTTAACCTACTTGTTGATAGAGAATCTGGTTGTTATAAAACCTACTCTTGCATAAATACTCGGTGCTGTTTTTGAATGAATGTGTACATTGTTTAGTTAAATTTTAGAATCTACCTCTATTTTGTTCTACTCAGCCTACTTGAATACTCCCATAGCAGGCAAACTCAACCCCTATGAACACTTTTGTAGGTACTCTGAAAATGTTAAGAGCCACACCTAAAGTCTAAATTTCCTACTGTGAAGATGCATAACATCAGATCAATTGATACAGCTAAGAATACCCAGCTCAAGCTGGGCATGGTGGCGCATGCCTTTAATCCCAGCACTTGAGAGGCAGAGGTAGGAGGATCACCATGAGTTCAAGGCCACCCTAAGACTAAATAGTGAATTCTAGGCCAGCCTGGGCTAGAGTGAGACCCTACCTCAAAAAAAAAAAAAATACCCAGCTAACTAGAAAATCCAAGCATTAACTTAATCCAAGATGCAAAAATATATACATTATAACACAAGAAACACCAAAAATCAAGACAATGTAAATCCACCAAAAAGTAGTAATGCATCAGAAATGACCTCCACTAAGAATGAGTTAGAGAAAATGCCTGAGAAATATTTCAAAAGAATGATTGTAAATATGTTCAAAAGTATGTACAAAAATAAGGCTGGTGGTATCACTATACCTGATTTTAACATATACTACAGAGCCATAGTAACAAAAACAGCATGGTACTGGTACAAAAGCAGACATGTAGATCAATGGAACAGAATAGAGGACCCAGATGTAAGTCCAGGTAACTATAGCCACCTGATATTTGATAAAAATGCCAAAAATAATCACTGGAGAAAAGACAGCTACTTCAGCAAATGATGTTGGGAAAATTGTATATGTAACTGTAGAAAGATGAAAATAGATTCTTCTCTCTCTCCATGCACAAGAATTAAGTCCAAATGGATTAAAGACTTTACATCAGACCTGAAACTCTGAAACAGCTAGAAGAATAAGTAAGGGAAACCCTTCAAATTATTGATCTTGGCAAAGACTTTCTGAATACAACCCCAATTGCTCAGGCAATAAAACCACAGATTAACCACAAGGATCTCATAAAATTACAAAGATATTGTACTGCAAAGGACACTGTGAATAAAGCAAAGAGGCAACCTACAGAATGGGAAACATTTTCGCCAGCTATATATCTGATAGAGGATTAATATCTAGGATATACAAAGAATTCAAAAAGTTAAATAATAAGGAATCAAACAAGCCAATCAAAAAAAAATGGGCTATGGAGCTAAATAGAGAGTTCTCAAAGGAAGAAATATGGATGATATTTAAGTATCTAAAAAAATGTTCTACATCAGTTATCATCAGGGAAATGCAAATTAAAACTACATTGAGATTTCATCTCACTCCTGTCAGATTGTCTACCATCATGAAAACAAATGATCATATATATGAGTGGGGATGTGGAAAAAGAGGAGCACTTCTACACTGTTGAATGCAAACTGATCCAGCCATTGTGGAAATCAGTGTGGAGTTTCCTAAAACAGCTAGAGATTGATCTAACATATGACCCAGCTATAGCACTCCTAGGCATATATCATAAGGACTCATCTCATTTCCTTATAAGTACATGCTCAACCATATATATCGCTGCTTAGTTTATAGTAGCTGGGAAATGGAATCAGCCTAGATGTCCCTCAACTGATGAGTGGATAATGAAGACATGGCACATTTATACAATGGAGTTCTACTCAGCAGTAAAGAAAAATGAAGTTATGAAATTTGCAGAAAAATGGATGGATCTGGAAAGGATTATACTAAGTGAGGTAACCCAGGCCCAGAAAGCCAAGTGCCACATGTTCTCCCTCATATGTGGATCCTAGCTACAGATGATTGGGCTTCAGTGTGAGAAGGAAAAAAACTGAGTATCAGAAGCCAGTAAGCTAAAAAAGAGATACAAAGGGAAGAGAAAGGAAGAAAGGGGGGTACTTAATAGGATAGTATTGTATATATGTAAGTAGAAGAATAGATTAATGGGGTGAAAAGGCCCAAAATGAGGTCAGGGGAAGAGAATGAGTAAAGGAAAGGTGGAGGGAGGGCTAATCAAAATCTAAGAGGACATAGATAAATCAAATGGATTCCTTCGGTTTTGGACAGTGGAACACTCAGGAGCTGTTGATTATTGCTAGAAAATTTTCAGTCCCAAAGATGGGATACCTTCCAGTGAGTTGTTGGCCAGGGAGGTCCCTGATTCCCAGAAAACATTATAGGCCATTGCCAAGGCCCTTGGTTTCCCACCCAGAATCAATGGTAAGACCCTATTGCTGAAAATTCCATATACTTGAGCTGCAAGGCCACTGAGAAATCCTGCTGTAACTGAACTGATAACCTCCTCCATGTATACCAGCTGACAGAAAGTTGGAAAAAGACATTCTACAGGCAGTTCAATGGGAGAAAGATACACCACCAGTGAAGATACTCAACAGTGGATACTACAAGCCTCATAATTGGCCAGCCAGCCCAAATGAGCCAACAGATGCAATAGTGGCACATCTGTCATGGTGGAAACCAACTGCCCTACAATTGTTCTGGAGGCCTGCTCCAAGGGAGGGAATACTTTCCTGATACTGAAAACATAAACAGGGGTAGTCATGAGCCCTAAGGGTGTAACATCTGCTGATGTCTGGATAAGTGTTTATGCTATGCTTTTCAAACTGCCCAGTAAGAGCTTTTCTTAATATTCATACCCTTATATTAATGCTACCCTCAGTTTGGGTAGAGAATCTTCTCTTTTCAGATGGCAGTGACCTTGGGACTACTCAGAAGGTATCATGGTGCTGTAAAGAAGTGACTAGAGTACCGAGTAACTTCTCAATCACACTTTCCAAGTCTCAGGGTTTAATGCGGAAGAGGTGGTGGAAAGACTGTAAGAGCCAAAGGAAGGGTAGGACTCCTTAAAACGTGCTCCCTCCAGACAAAAATTGGCCTCAATATCCATGACCTCATAGTGCCTGACAATACCTACACAAGACCATCATAAGAGAAGGGAAAGATCATGACCTCAACATAAAAGAGAGACTTATTGAGATGGGGAGGGGATATAATGGAGAATGGAATTTCATAGGGGAAAAGGGGGGTGGGGGCATTTTTTATTATCATGGAAAATATTTAAAAATATTGAGAAAAAATAAAATAATGCATCAAAAAAAAAGAAAAAAGAAAAAAATGAACAAGATTTAAAAACCCTTGATCAACCTGACCAAGCAAAAGTTTGAGAAATCTCAAAATAACATAATCAGAAATAGAAAAAAAAAAAAAAAAAAAAAGCAATCACAACAGACATCAGTAAAATTGGAAGAATAATCCAGACATATTTCAAAACCTCTACTCCCCAAAATTGAATAATCTGGAAGAAATGGAGGGAGTTCTATATACATACAACCTATGAAAACTAAACTCTGAGCAGATTAATCTCTTAAAAAATCAAATCACACCCATAGATATTGAAAAGGTAATCAAAACCCTCCCCAAAAATGAAAGTTCAGGGCCAGATGGCTTCTCAACTAAATTCTATCAAGACTTCATGGAAGAACTGAAACAAATTTTTCTCAAACTATTCTGCATAATAGGAGACCAGGGAGTCCTCCCAATTACTCTAATGAAGCTGGGATCACCCTAATACCAAAACCAGACAGAGATGCAACAAGAAAAGAAAATTACAGGCCTATATACCTAATGAACTTAGATGCAAAGATCCTGAACAAAATCCTTGCAAACCGAATTCAATAACACAACAAAAGAATTATCCACTTTGATAAAGTAGGTTTCATCCCAGGCAGGGGTGGTTTACCATATGGAAATTTGTTAGCTTAATCCACCACATAAATAAACTGAACCATATGAACCACATGATTATCTTAATTGATTCAGAGAAAGCCGTTGACAAAATACAATGGCACTTCACGATCAAAAAGGAAAGAATAAGCATGGAGGGTCTATATATCAACACAATAATGGCTACATATAAAGTTCTGAAATCCCATTTAATACTTAATTGATAAAAATTCAAGGAGTTCCCACTGAGAACAGGAACAATACAGGGGTTGCCATTCTCATCACTGTTCTTCAACATAGTATTAGAGGTACTAGCCCAAGCAATAATACAGGAGAAAGAAATAAAATGATTGAAATTGGAAAGGAAGAAGTCAAGTTAGCTCTATTTGCAGATAACATGATTCTCTACAAAATAGACCTGAAATTCTCCATCTCAAAATTTCTAAGGTTATAAATACCTTCAGTACAGTAGCAGGATACAAAATCAATGCACAAAATCCAGTAGCTTTTGTATATTGGAAGGACAAATATACAGAGAAAGAAATCAGTGCGTTTGTCCCATTTTCAATAACAACAAAAATTAAATACCATGGAATTACACTCACAAAGGATGTAAAAGAACTATATAATGAAAACATACATATACTCAAGAAAGAAATACAGGAGGACTTGGGAAGATGGAAAGACCTCCCATGCTACTGTATAGGTAAAATTAACATTGTGAAAATGGTAATCCTACCAAAAGCAATACACAAATTTAACACAATCTCAATAAAAATACCAGCATCATTCCTCACAGAGATTGAAAAAATGAGATATACAGAGACACAGAGATTCCCAAGACCTCATCACTGAAGTATACCTAAAACACAAATACAACATGTCTCAGGGAAATTTGCAGAATAGGTGGTAGAAAGATTGTTAGAGCCACAAGTTGGGTCATGATTCACAGAGACACTGCCTCTTACCCATAACTCATGGCTAATCCCTCAATGCACAACCCATATTCCCCAACAAGGTGGGGCTCTGTGGAGGGGGGAAGAGAGGGAGGAGGTTAATAATGGTACCAACATGGCTGTATACACACTGTGTACATAACTAATAAAATAAATTTTTAAAAATGTCTAAGACTTTCCAGAGAATGCTTGACCTGTATCTAGTAAGAATTAGACAATAATGTCACCAACTGCTTGTAACTGGAAGGAAGGCAAGTCCTATGACTCCTTTGGAGCACTGCAGCTATGACACATCTGTCAAAGGATGAAATCACTGACATGTTAATCATCATGTCACAAGAAGCTGAGACATCAGTTTTGTTCTGCCAAAAATGAGATTCTAATTATCTTTAAAAGAATATATATATATATATATATATATATATATATATATATATATATATATATATGTGTGTGTGTGTGTGTGTGTGTGTGTGTGTGTGTGTGTGTGTGTGTGGCTATATATATATATATATATATATATATATATATATATATATATATATGGCTATATATATGTAGCTAACATTTAAAAATCAAATGAAAACAAATGTTGGTGAGGATGTGGAGAAAAAGTAACATTCATTCACTGTTGGTAGGAATGTAATCTGGCACAACCACTGTGGAATGAAAAGGATGAATACAGAGTTACCAACATACCCTGTTATTTACTTACTGGGCATTTATCCTAAAAGCTCCACACCTCAGTTTAGAGATATTTGCTCAACCATGTTTATAGCTGCTCAGTTCATAAGAGCTAAAAACAGGAAGCAACCCAGGTGCCCATTATTGGATGAATGGATAACCAAAATGATGTATATCTACATGATGGAATTCTATTCAGCAGTAAGAAAATAATGACACATTTAAATTTGCAGAAAAATGGTCAAACTTGGAACAGATCATTCTAAGTGAACTCACACAATCACAGAAAGACAACCATCTCATGACCTCACTCATCTGCAGTTCCTAACCTGGATAGCCCAAGTTGCTGACATAACTAAATAGCATCTTGAGGCTTGGACCAAAAGGAGTGTCAGGCTTGGAAAAAGGGAAAGGTGGTGGTGGCGGGGTGGGGGGGGGGGCGACAATAAAACTGAACCCAAATTTAACTGGTACCACAAAATCCTATATCCTGGTAGTCAGACTAAAATGTGGAACCCTCAAGAGAATCTTACAAAGAGCACCGGAATTGAAGAACCCTGGCTTTCTTTCTTCTCTTTCTTTCTCTTTCTCTTTCTTCTCTGGCTTTTTCCTTTTTTTCTTTCTACTGTTCTTTTCTTTTGGCACTGGCCTTTAATTCTGTGTAGCAGGATGTGTTCTACATCCACAATGAGCTGTTGATCAGAGAAGCCTACTAGGTCTCCCAAAGCAAAGAAGACAGACTTCTGTCAGAGTACTTGATTACTCACAAGAGGTTAATGGTAATACCCTACTGCTTAAGACAACAAATGCTATTGGTATGGACCATGGAAAAACCATTTTAGAAACTGAAGGAGAGCCAGTCCCCAGTCAATTAGTCTATTTAGTGATGGAAAGTGCTACATGAGATACCAAGGGGGAAGTGGCCAACATCTGTCCAAGCAAATCAAAAACTAAGCAACTCAGAAGCAAACAATCTGAAGTGATGCTCACACAAGTGCAATAGTGGCATACAGGCATTGTGAATAACAAACTGCTCTTAGATTAGCTAGATCTACTCAGTGGAAAGAAAACCATAACTGGAACTGCAGATAATGATTCTGCTTTCCATTGTCACACTCCCAAAAAACTTAGACTATAAGAGGTTGTAAGTACTCTTAAGTGACTCTAAATTAATAATGGTTATCCCATTTAACTGGTTCTGACTTAATTATCCATTGGAGAATCTGCTTCTCTTTTTCAGATGGGAGCTGGACCTGAGGAGATATATGACCAGTGCATTCTACCGTGGCCCTGGATGAAACCATAGAGGAATTGGGGAAATGAGAAAGAATGGTGCTTTCTTAGTGAAGCTTATTTCAGCACAAGGATGATGGAGAAAGACACTGAGGATATTCAACACTTACCAAACCTGAGGTCCAGAGGCTCCTAATTGCACCTCATTTAAGTAGACTTAAAATGCTCCCACCATGGCTCAGGGAATTTTAAGGAGGAAAGATTGTTAGAGCTACAAGTTGGGTCATTTTTCACAGAGACATTGCCTCCCCCAACCCACATAATGCATGACCCATAATCCACAGGGGGTTGACCTGCATCCCCAACAAGGGAGGCCTCTTCAGAAAAGAGGCAGGGAGAAGGGAAAGGATGGTACCAACATGTGTTGTTTACATACAAAATATGTCCACAGCTAATTAAAAAAGAGAATAATAAGTAGTTCTAAATGCATATAAACAGGTGATAAATTTTATTTTGCATATGAGTTAAGACATTAGCATATTTGATAAGTATTATTCTGTTTCCAAAAAACTCCAGATGCACATGGCACTTTGTGCATCTGTCTTTTTGTGGGTACCAGGGAATCAAACTCCAGTCATTAGGTTTTGTAGGTAAGTGCCTTAACCACTGAGCCATCTCTCAATCCTAATCAGTGTTTTATTATGTTGGAAAATATTGGTTTGCAATAATATGCGGATATGCTGGTAGCTGAATGAGAAAGCTAATCTGACATCACTGAATGTATAACCCTATTAGCTAGAAGTCATAATATTTGGAAAGTCCTATGCAATATGCTGAGGGAGAAAAGTCACCAGTTTTAACCAGCAGCCAACCCAGCAAAGTACACAACTGACCAGCCAGGCATGGTGTGTCATTAGTGAAATAGTGAAATTTCTCTTAAGAGGATACCAACCTGATTGGATTTGAAGCCCATTCCATGGAAGGGAATTCATACAGGAAACTAAAAACCAGACAGAAGCCAATGGTTGAGAAAGCCATTAGCTCTTTTTTTTTTTTTTTTTTTTTTTTTAGCTATATGGATACATTAGGACTACCTAGTTGCCTTCTACATATTTATGTGTATTCCAATACATTGGTGCTGCTTTAACTTTTCTTTTTTTTTTTTTAAATTTAATTTATTAGTTTTCTTTTCAGTAAATACAGGCAGTTTGGTACCATTATTTAGGCTCATCTGTGATCTACCCCCTCCCATTAGACCCTCCTTATTATTGAAAATGGGTCGTGCATTGTGGAGTTAGCCCCCAGTTATTAGTATGATAAATGTCTCTGAAAATCATGACCCAACATGTAACTCTGACATTCTTTCCGCCCCCTCTTCCGCAAGATTTTCCTGAGCCATGTTGGGTTCATTTTTGGTCTGCTTCAGTGCTGAGGTGTTGGGGGCCTCTGAGGCTCTGGCTCTCTGATTTGGTAGGAGTTGATTTTTCTCTGCATTGATCTCCTTCCCCTTTGTGCTGGTATCCAGTTCACAGGAAAACATCACCCTTGCTTATTTCGCCAGTTGTCCTTAGTTTCAGTTGGGCCCCTTCTGAGGTATGTTGGGGCAGCTCTCTTCTTAGGATCTGCATCTATCTGGAAAAGAGAAGCAGATTCTCCAACGGAGAGTAAGTTAGCACCCAGAAAATTGAGATAACACTTACTTTTTTGATAGACAGTTTGATAGGTGTAGGCCCTCTTATACCCCGTGATTGATGGTAGCTTGATATTGTAGAGTGGGCTTGTGTTTGGGTATGGTTCTGACTTGTTTCCCAGCTCCAGCTAAGGGTCTAGTACCACTGAGGGGATCAGTTAGCCAAATCAAGAGCAATTGATTCCTCACCATGGCTGTGTACCACTATTGCACTTGTGTGGGTATCACATCCGGTTAATTGTTGCTACTTAGGTTAAACAATGTGTTGCTTGGACAGATCTTGGTCACTTCCCCCAGTGGCCTATGTAGCGCCTTCTGGCACTAGACACGCTGACTGTCTGGGGACTGACTCTCTCCTGGCTTCCAGCCATGTCATTCCATTTTACGTGTCAGCTGCGTATGGAGTCTTCAGCAATATGGTCTTACCACTGGCCTTTGGTGGGTCATCAATTACTCTGACAGAAGTCTGTCATTGTTTTGGGAAACCTTGTAGGTTTCTGTGATCAAAAGCTCATTGTGGATGGTAGGCCCAAGCTGGAAGTGGGGGTTACAGGTCAGTGTCCACTAAGAAATTGAGGAAAAAGATAACTAATATACAAGAGTTAGAGAGGAGAGAGATAGAGGGGAGAGGGGGAGAGGGAGGAAGGGAAGATGTAGGAGATTTAGGTCAGTCTTGATCCTACCCTCTCCAGTGTCTTGTGGTTCAGGTGTTTCCTGTAAGGGTCTAGTGAAGGTTCAGTCATTTGGTCTGTCTTTTAGGAAGTAGAATTTTATGGTACCATTGCCGTTTGGGTCCGGATTACTGTTTTCCACCCTTTGATTCCCTCCCCGCCCTCCCATCCATCTTATTGTCTAGTCCATGAGGTACTTGCTGGGTATGTAAGGCATCTTGGGCAAATTCAGGTTAGGTGTTGCAGATGAGTGAGACTATGTGTCGATTTTTTTTCTGTGATTGGGTAAGTTCGCTGAGAATGATCTGTTCCAGGTTCAACCATTTTTCCTCAAATTTCTTTATGTCGTTTTTCTTTACTGCTGTATAGAATTCCATTGTGTAGATATACCACATCTTTGTTATCCATTCTTCTAATGATGGACATCTGGGTTGATTCCAGCTTTTAGCTATTACGAATTGAGCTGCTACAAACATGGTTGAGCAAATCTCTCTGGCTTTTGGTTTGAAGGTTTTAGGGTACATGCCCAGTAATGGTATAACTGGGTCTGTTGGTATTTCTATAGTCATCTTCTTCAGGAGTCTCCATATTGCTTTCCAAAGTGGTTGTACCATCCTGCATTCCCCCCAACAGTGAATGAGTGTCCCTGCTTCTCGACATCCTCGCCAGCATTTATTTTCATTTGACCTTTTGATGTTGGCTATCCTTATTGGGGTAAGGTGGAATCTCATAGTTGTTTTAATTTGCATTTCTCTGATGATTAGGGATGATGAACATTTTCTTAGGTGTGTGTTTGCCATTTGTATCTCTTCCTCTGTGAATTGCCTGTTTAACTCTGTGCCCCATTTTGTGAGTGGGGTATTTGTCTTCTTATTGTTTAGACTTTTGAGTTCTTTGTAAATTCTAGAGATAAGGCCTCTATCAGTTGGATAACCTGCAAATATTTTCTCCCACTCTGTGGGTATTCTATTGGCTTTGTTTATTATATGCTTATCTGTAAAGAAACTCTTCAGCTTCATATGATCCCAATGGTTGAGTGACTGTTTAAGAACTTGAGCCACTGGGGTTTTATTCAGGAAGTCTTTTTCCATTCCTATATCATGGAAAGTACTTCCTAAATTTTCTTCCAGTAGTTTTTGAGTTTCTGGTCTTATGTTGAAGTCTTTGATCCATTTGGATTTGAGTGTTGTGCATGGTGAAATGTGTGGATCAAGTTTTAGTTTCCTGCATGTGGTTATCCAGTTTGTCCAGCACCATTTGTTGAAGATGCTATCTTTTTTCCATTCTATATTGTTTGGGCCTTTGTCGAATATCAAGTAGCTATAGTTGCTTGGCCCAAAATCCGGGTCCTCAAGTCTATTCCATTGGTCTATACTCCTGTTTTTATGCCAGTACCATGCTGTTTTTATTACTATGGCTTTGTAGTATAACTTTATATCGGGTATGGTGATGCCACCAGAGGTATTTCTTTTGCTGAGGATATGTTTGGATATGCGAGGCCTTCTGCCTTTCCATATGAAATTTGTGATCATTTTTTCTATGTCTGTGAAGAACATTGTAGGGATTTTAATTGGAATTGCGTTAAATCTATATATTGCCTTTGGTAGGATTGTCATCTTCACAATGTTAATTCTGCCTATCCAGGAGCATGGGAGGTCTTTCCATCGTTTCAAGTCCTCCTCAATTTTTTTTTGAGAGTTTTTATATTTTCGTTGTATAGATCTTTTACTTCCTTGGTTAACGTTATTCCAAGGTATTTTATTTTATTTTTTGCTATTGAAAATGAGACTATGTCCTTTATTTCTTTTTCTGTGTCTTTGTCATTTGCATACAGAAATGCTTCCGATTTTTGTGCGTTGATTTTGTATCCTGCTACTTTGCTATAGGAGTTAATCACCTTCAGGAGTTTTGGGATGGAGTCTCTTGGGTCTCTTACATATACAATCATGTCATCAGCGAATAGAGCTAACTTAACTTCTTCCTTTCCAAATTGTATCCCTTTTATTTCCTTCTCCTGCCTTATTGCTTGGGCTAGGACTTCCAGGAGTATATTGAAAAGCAGAGGTGAGAGAGGACATCCCTGTCTTGTTCCTGATATCAATGGGAATTCCTCCAGTCTCTCTCCATTAAGAATTATTTGGGCCTTTGGAGCTTTGTATATTGCCTTTACTATATATTAAGATGTGAACCAGCCATGCCGATTCTCTCCAATGTTTTGATCATGAAGTGATGTTGTATCTTGTCAAAGGCCTTCTCTGCATCTATTGAAATGATCATGTGATTTTTATGTTTAAGCTTGTTTATGTGGTGTATTACATTGACAGATTTTCGTATGTTGAACCACCCTTGTGCTCCTGGGATAAATCCCACTTGGTCAAGGTGGATAATGCTTTTGATGTGTTGTTGGATTCGGTTTGCGAGAATTTTGTTGAGGATCTTTGCATCTATGTTCATTAGGGAAATAGGCCGATAGTTTTCTTTTCTTGTGGCGTCTCTGCCTGGTTTTGGGATTAGGGTGATACTAGCTTCATAGAAGGAGTTGGGTAGTTTTCCCTGTTCTTCAATTGTGTGGCACAGTTTTAGGAAGATTGGTTTGAGTTCTTCCATGAAGGTTTGATAAAATTCGGCTGGGAATCCATCTGGTCCTGGACTCTTCTTTTTTGGGAGGTTTTTTATTACTTTTTCAATCTCCATGAGCGTGATGGGTTCATTGAGGTGGTTGATCTGCTCTGAGTTTAGCTTTGGTAGATCATATGCATCCAGGAATTTATCCATCTCCTCCACATTTTCCAGTTTTGTGGAGTAGAGGTTTTTGAAATAAGTCCTGATGATTCTGCCGATTTCACTGGTATCTGTTGTAATCTCTCCTTTTTCATTTTAAATTTTGTTAATTTGGAGTCTCTCCTTTTTTTGCTTGATCAAATTGGCCAGAGGTTTGTCAATCTTGTTTATTTTTTCAAAGAACCAGCTCTTTGTTTTGTCAATTGCCTTAATTGTTTCCTTGGTTTCCAATTCATTAATTTCTGCTCTGATTTTAATTATTTCCTTCCTTCTGGAGCTCTTTGGGTTGGATTTTTCTTGTTTTTCCAATGCCTTTAGGTGGATGGTTAAGCTATTGATTTGGGATTTTTCTGTCTTTTTTATGAAGGCATTGAGTGCTATGAATTTTCCCCTGAGGACTGCCTTCATTGTGTCCCACAAGTTTTGGTATGATGTGTTCTCATTGTCATTCAATTCCAGGAATTTTGCAATTTCATTTTTTATTTCATCCACTATCCATTTATTGTTTAAGAGTGTGCTATTCAGTTTCCAGTTGCCATTGGGGCTCTTGTTGGTTTTTTTGTTGTTGATTTCTAGGAATATAGCATTATGATCTGATATCATGCAGGGAATTATGTTGATTTTCCTAAATATGTGGAGGCTATCTTTGTGACCCAGTATATGGTCTATTTTAGAGAATGTTCCTTGAGCCGCTGAGAAGAATGTGTAGTCTGTGGATTTGGGGTGGAAAGTTCTGTAGATGTCTGTTATGTCTAAGTGCTCTATGGTTTTGTTGAGCTCTCTTACTTCCCTGTTGAGCTTCTGTTTGGATGATCTGTCTATTACTGATAATGGTGTGTTAAAGTCCCCAGCTATGATGGTGTTGGTGGTTATTTCTGTTTTATTGTCAAGTAGGTTTTGTTTTATGAACTGCGGTGCCCCTGTGTTTGGTGCATACAGATTTATGATTGTAATATCCTCTTGATGGATTGTTCCCTTTACAAATAGGAAGTAGCCTTCTTTGTCTTTTTTTGATTGTTTTTGGTTTGAAGTCAACTTTATCTGATATTAATATAGCTACACCTGCTTGTTTCTTATTCCCATTTGCTTGGAATATTGTTTTCCACCCTTTCACCCTGAGGAGGTTTCTGTCTTTAGTGGTAAGGTGGGTTTCTTGAAGGCAGCAGATTGAGGGGTCTAATTTTTTGATCCACCCTGTTAGCCTGTGTCTCTTGATGGGTGAATTAAGGCCATTAATGTTTAGGGTGATGACTGTGAGATTTGATTTGATCCCTGTCATTTTGTGGTGGTAGAGGTGTGTTGGCATTTCCATGGATTTTTTTTTTTTGTATGTACTCTGGGTTTGATTGCTGTGATCTTCTTCTTGTAGGCATTTGTGTTTGGTTATTTGTTTCCTCTCTGTGGAGAATTTCCTGGAGTTCTTTCTGTAGGTTTGGTTTTGTGTTCATATAATTGTAAAGCTGAGTTTTATCATGGAAAGTTTTCCTTTCACCATCTATTATAAGGGAGACTTTTGCTGGGTAGAGTAGTTTAGGTTGAAAGCCATAGTTTCTTAGCATTTGGAGAGTATCATTCCAGGCCCTTCTAGCTTTCAGGGTTTCCATTGAGAAGTCTGAAGTAATTCTGATGGGGTTTCCTTTGAAAGTGGTGTGCTGTTTTTCCCTAGCTGCTTTTAGGATTTTTTCCTTGGTGTCAATATTTAGAGTCTTAATGATAATATGCCTTGGGGAGTTTCTCCTTTGGTCTAGTCAGTTAGGAGTTCTGTTTGCTTCTTGAATCTTGATGGGCCTTTCTTTTAAGAGACGGGGGAAGTTTTCTTCAATTATTGTGTTAAATAAGTTCTCCATGCCTTTGGTCTGAAATTCTTCTCCTTCTGGTATTCCAATCATTCTGATATTAGGACGTTTAAGTGTATCCCACAATTCTCTCATGTTCTGTTCACAGGAACTTTTGAACTTACTGAAATTTTTGGACTCTCGAACTGTTTCTTCCATCCTGTCTTCCAGATCAGAATCTTCCACTTCGCTGACTCTATTCTTGAGAGCCTCTAGTGAGTTTTGGACTTGTTCAATTAAGTTTGCATTTTCTACTACTTTCCTATGTATCACTTCCATCGCTTTGTCCAGCTCCCTTTTTGTCTCATTTTCTGATTTTCTTGCTGATTCTTGGAAATCATCCTTGCATTTCTTTATGTTTTCATTTAGTGTGGCCAGCTGATTTTTAAGGTCCTCTTTTTTTTTCATTCTCCCTCAACTCTCTTAGCTCTCTTTGAATTCCTTCCAGTGTCTTATCATATTGCTCTAGCTTAGTGATGGTAGCATCCATACGATTATCTATCCTTTGTAGCTTTCCTGTCAGTTCTAGCAGTAGTTTGGTCAGGGTTGCATTGTTCATTGCTTCCACTTGATGTTCTGATCCTAAACACTCTTCTATGTTTTGGTTTGTTGTGATCCTTGTTGGACTGGGTGATCTGTCTGGATTTACTTCCATTTTATTTTTCGTGTTATTTCTTTTGCGCTGTGGTCTACCCATGTCAGTGTATGGGCAGGTAGGTGGGTGGAGCAGCCTGGGATCTAGCTTAATGCAAATCCAAGGCAGCCTGGGGCAGTTGTAAGCAGCCTGGGTTTTTGCTCACTCTTGCCAAAGCCGCCTACCTATAGCCTGACAGGGGCACCAAAGTTGCCTGAATTCTCACCCAGTAATGCACCTAAGCTGCCTGCCTTTGAGCTTGAAAAGGGACTGAGGTAGCAAGCCCTGAAGGTGCCTAGATTCTGGCTGGGTACACTGGGGTCTGTAAACCGTCTGTGCTCTTCCACCTTAGGGGAGTGGGGGATGGGTGGCAATGTACAGGTAAGGGATGGCACCTGCGCTGGCGCTAGTGACTCAGTGTGGACTTATGTGGCTCTTGCTGTGGGACTGGGCCCACTGCACATGCAATTATAGTGCAGAGGCAGATGATGTGGGTACGGAATCAGGACACAGCAGAAACTGACTGGCGGCAAGTGATGTGAGAACAGCAGGGCGTGAGGGGAGGGGGGGCAGCTAGGAGCGTGGGGCGCTGTGGGATACCGTGGGGTGCTCTGGACTCGCAGGAGGGGAGGGGGCGGATCGCGCGGGGGAGGGGGCTGAGGGGGTCCAGGGGGTCACGGGTAGCGCAGGGGGCGTGGAGCACGCTGAGGTAAGATCGAGTGCTGGATGCTGTGGGACGCTGCGGGGCAGTCTGGACGCGCGGCGGGGGTGAGTTGCACGGGGGGGGGCTCGAGGAGCGCAGGGGTGGGGCGCGGGGAGTCTCGGGGCACGCAGGGGGATCGGGGCACACCTAGGCGCCCGGGCGCTGGACGCTGCGGGGCGCTTTGAGTGCCCCTGTCGCGTGTGGGTAGGGAGCGTTGGGCGCGCTGGGGGGGGAGGCGGGGGCGGGGCGCGCGGGGGGGGGGGGCATGGACGTCTCAGGGCGCACGGGGGGCGCGGGGGTGCGGGGCACGCCTGGGTGCCCGGGGCGCGGGGCGCTTGGGGCGTGCCTGCTGTGTGTGGATAGAGAGCACGGAACGCGCGGGGGGTGGGGCGCGCGGGAGGGTGGGGCGGGCGTGGGGTGGTCTCGAGGCACGCGGGGGTGGCGCGCAGGGGTCTTGGGCGCACGGGGGCGCGGGGCAGGCCTGGGTGCCCGGGGCGCGGGAAGCCTTGGTTCGCTTGGGCCGCGTCTGCCGTGTGTGGATAGGGAGCGTGGGGTGCGCTGGGGGGGAGGGGCGTGCTGGGGGGGTGTGGGGGGTGCGGCGGGTGTGGGGCACGGGGGTTGTGGGGTGCGCCGGGCCGCTGGGCGCGGGGCCGCGCCCGATGCAGTTATTCGCGGCGGGTGGGGTGGCGGGGCGTGGGTCGCGGGGGTGTGTGCTTCCCTCTTTTATCCCAATCTGTGCCCTCCCTCTTCAGAAAGTTCCTAATTTCCCTTGAATACTTGCCTTTTTTTCCCTCGTTGTTTGTAGTGCAGCTAGGCGGTTGCCATCTTGACCGGAAGCCTGCTTTAACTTTTCATTGGAAAATTCTCTCTTTTGAAATGGTGGTGATGACTGAGGAGACAAAACCCATCAAATTTCTCAAAAGAGACAACATGTTGCTCAGCATTAAATGAGGCATGTCTATCACATCCTACAAGGATCAAGGACCATTATGGAAGAGGTGGCAAAGATGAGGAGGAATGTTTTGGAATGCTGTATTCCAGGCAGACACAAAACAGTTGTTGGATTCCTGATTTCATTTACACTATCATTGCCTGCATAATACCTCTATAATATTGGGTCTATTTACAAGTTTTCCTGTGTGTAAGAGGAGGACCAAAAAAAAAAAAAAAAATCATCAGAATACAAGAGGGAATGGTTAGAAAGAATAGAGAAATGAGTGTATGGGAAATAGTAGGGTGAGTAAAAGGAGAGCATTAGGAGAGGATTATGTAACTTTTAATAAAGATTTTTGTTGGGCCTTGAGAGGCCCAGATACGAGGCTTACTGAAACTTCCTGAGCCTAGCTAAAGTTTGGTGACGCGTCTCTGGCCAGCTATGACTCAGCAGGGTGCCAAATTGCCTCTGATCTGCTACTTCTGCAAAAAAAAGTTAGAGTTCTTGCACGCTTAAAACCAATCATTTCAAAAGTAGCGATATGCTATTGGCCCTTACACCTCATCCTTTCCTGAGTTCCCTGCATTTGTTCTCAATATATAAACACCTGCCTGTTACAATAAAGTGAGATCCTGCATCAACAAGTCTCCCAACTCAGTGTGGTTTTTCTGCGGTGCCTAGGAGAGGGACTGGGTTGTTGACACTCACCATACCACTCAGCCCCAGGAAAAGACCAGCAGGCCAGGCTCTCCTACAGCCCTACCTGCCGGTGAACCCAGCAGACTGGCACCCAATGTGTGAAGATGGAATGACACTGACGGGCCAATCGGTCTGCAAGTGGGTGTACCCTCATAAATTATGGGGCAGTCCTCATCCAACCCAAATCCCTCATTCTCACCTGAGCCCTGGTATCTGTCACTAGATCCCCCTACAAATCCTTTTCAGACAAATCCTTTTCAGGCCCCCTCTGTACCTCCATCCTACTACAGGGATGGCACCCCCAGTGGAGAAACAACCAAAGTCTTCCCTGTCAACATTAACCCCAGTGGTAATTACCCCACCTCTTGGTATTCCTGAGAGGCTTATGATCTAAAGGACCTTAAAAAGGATGTGTTGGAGGATGGACCTAATTCCCCCTTGGGGGAGACCATCTTCCAGGGTTTGGCTCATCATCAGTGTGCCACCCAAGATTGGAAAAATTTCTCTAAAGCTGTTCGTTCTGGCTCCCTGTACATAAAGTGGGGTTCCTTCTTTCAGGATGACTGCCATATTCATGTTGAGTGGAATCAGGCTGCTCAGGCCCCAGTCCTAGTCACCTTCAGCATGCTGTCAGGCACCACTGATGTGTTTTCCATGGGCCTCCAGCAAGCTGCCTTCCCTGATCCATACCAAGATCAGGTGCAGGCTTTGGGAATGGCTGCATGGAGGAAACTGGAGGAAGACCCATTTGAGCCCCCCATCACAGGAATCACACAAAAAGCTAATGAAGATTTGGCTACCTTCATAGAGAGAGTTGCAACAAGTCTACAATAAAAGTTTACCCCTAACCCCTGTGAAACCAGTTCATTAAAATTCTGGTCTGGGAAGGCGTGATGAGTGACCATAAGTTGGCCTGCACTGGGCTAAAAGATCACTGTATGAGTAAATGGATTATAGCCACCAAAGATGTGGGATCCAGCTCCCATCAGGCGAGGGGCATGGCATCGGCCTTACAGAGCACCCACCATGAGGAAATAGCTGCCATGATCTGTGCCCTCCAACAGACCTCAGGGGGAAAGAGGAGATCTTGTTTTGGGTGCAGCAAAGAGGGTCACTTTAACTGGCAGTGCCCCAATCAGGCAAAAATTACTCCAACAGTCCCTGTGGCCTCTAATGTGCCTTGTAACCCTTGCCCCAGATGTAAGAAGGGGTATTAAATTTTTCTAAAGAAGATAAACAATTATTCCCTTTTCAAAACATTGATCCTCATCCATTACCTACAGTTCTTTCTGGGTAAGATGGAGAGACCCATTGACTGGGGCCTGGAGAGGACCAGACCCACTCCTCACATCAGGGAGAGGGTTTGGATGTGTCTTCCCTCAAGATGAAAAGAGACCCATTTGGGTACCAGCGAGAGACCTAAAATACTTATCTCAACAAGGGAACACTAACAATCACTTCTCCAGGGAGTGTCCCACCCCTGAGGAATGTTCCTAAAATGGTCTTCACACTGCTAAACCAAACAACTCCCTCCCTTGTGGAGCATTGCTGGCTCTGTCTCTGATCTGGAACTCCCTGACTGCTTGCAATAATACAACTGCCCATATGACCCTAAAAAATTGCTCAGCCACCTTCCCTATCCCCATCCAGCTTTTCCCAATGTCTCCTTCTGGAACTTGCATTTCAGCCCCACCTTCTACTAATAATTCCAGTATAGATGTGGGATACATTCATCCTTCTTCCTGTACTTTTAACACAACTGAGCCCAGTTCTCAATGCTGCCCGCCTTCTGGAATGGTTTATGTTTGTGGAAGTGGGATAGCCTATGACTTTCTGCCCACCAATTGGACAGGCCTTTATGCCCCAGCCACCTTGATTCCAGATGTGGCTATCATTCCTGGAGATGAAGCCCACCCTACACACTCTTTTGATTATATTGGAGGGAGGCTTAAGAGAGCTGTACAAATGATACCTTTACTTGTTGGAATGGGGATAACCACATGCATGGCCACGGGGACAGCCAGGATGGATATGGCAGTCCATCTCCACAGAAAGATCTCTCTCCAGATGACCAGGGACATAAAAGCCATGCCCAAAACTATTATTGATCTTCAACAGCTAGATTCCCTGGCTGAAGTAGTCCTAAAAAACAGGAGGGGACTAGACCTATTAACAGCTGAAAAGTGAGGCATATGCTTGTTTTTACAGGAAAACTGTCGTTTCTATGCCAATCAATCAGGAATCATTCAAGACAAGATCAAAAGGTTTCAAGAGGACCTGGAGAGGAGATGGCAGGATCTCCAGGACAACCCACTGTGGACTGGCTTACATGGTTTCTTACCCTACCTCCTCCCTGTACTTGGGCCCCGCCTTCTCCTTTTCCTTATCCTCACTGTCTGGCCTTGTGTGATTAAAAATATTACACAATTCATTCACCAACGGCTAGTGCAAAAAAAACTCTATCAGGTTGAGATACATTACTACAGGCTGGCAACTCAGGAATTAAGTTACTCATATGACCCACTACCACCTCCTCTTCCCTCCATGTGACTGATGATGGGTAAGATCTCAAACTGACTAAGACAATCTAAAACAGGCCATAGAGAAAGCTAAACACATGGTACCCAGTTACAGGTAAGGTCCCCATAGGGGGACAACCTAAGACTGGGCCATGGTGACTAATGCTGTTAAAAAAAAAAAGCAAAAAGGTGAGATGTTGGGCCTTGAGAGGCCCAGATGTGAGGCCTAGTGAAACTTCCTGAACCTAGCTAAAGTTTGGCAACCTGTCTCTGGCCACCTATGACTCAGCAGGGCACCAAATTGCCTGTGGTCTGCTACTTCTGCAAAAACAAGTTAAGAGTTCCCATGCAGAATTAGAACCAATCACTTCAAATTTTGTGATATGCTATTGGCCCTTATACCTCATCCTTTCCTGAGATCCCCATCTTCATTCTCAACGCTATATAAACACCTGCCTGTTACAATAAAGTGAGATCCTGCTTCAACAAGTCTCCCGAATCAGTGTGTTTCTCTCCAGTGACTAGGAGGGGTTCTGGGTCGTCAACATTCACCATCCTGCTCAGAACCAGGAAGAGACTGGTGGGCCCCGCTCTCCTACAGCCCTACCTGTGGGATTAATAAAAATAAGTAATAAGTGTGAATCTTTGAGAGCTATATACATGTTCTTGATATGTGTATGTTTTTTATTTATCTATAATCATATATCCATATTTTTCACATACATACACCAATTTTCCTTATCATAAATCTTATGTTCAAAATATATACAATAGTAAGTATTGAATAAAGAAACACATGAATCGAAGCACAGAGGCTGAAACTGTAAGATTAAAAACTTGCTTACACAAAAAATAAACAATATTTTAGGAATTGCACAGTTAGATTTATAATACAACAAAAAGAATATTATTACTTATAATAAGACAAATTATAAGAAGATCTAGAGACTTCTGGTTAAGATGGTGACTAAGGTACCAAGACAAAGCAGCCTAGGGTGGAAAAAGACCAAAAAAACTCAGCAAAATACACACTCTTACTAAAAAGTGAGGTATATAGGAAATCGAAATGGCAATGGAGAAGTAGAAGAGATCCAGGGCCCACACATGCCTGCAAAATCGGCCCTGGCAGGTCCCCTGACTGTGGCAGTGGCAGCGCACCAGAAAGCCGCCAGGGAAAGCCAGGTGGGGGGAGCTTCCACTCACACTGGAGCTCTCAGCAACTCAAGAAACGTGAAGGGAGAGCAGCAGTGAGCAATGGAGGAGCAGACCAAGAGATAGAAGAACACGTGCAACAGCAAGAGAACCAGAGCAGCTGCAGCTCCCTCCCCCCCTCCACTGCCGGAGTCCAGCTCCAGTGAACAGAGCAGCAGTCCGGGGACCTGGCCACACCAACTTGAGCAAACATCATGATGCAAGCAGGAGCAGGGTCCCACAGCAACATCAGCGGCTCCGGCACCAGCAGCAGTGGCCCCAGCAGCGGCAGATCCAGTGGCAGCGGCAGTGGTAGATCCAGCAGCAGCAGCTTCAGAGGCAGCAGTTGCAGATCCAGCAGCAGCAGAGGATCCAGCAGTGGCAGCTAAAGCAGTGGACCAAGCAGAGGTGACAGACCCAGCAGCAGCAGCTTTTGCAGCAGCAGGGACAGATCCAGCAGCAGCAGCTTCAGGAGCAGTAGTGGCAGATCCAGCAGCAGCAGCTTTCGCAGCAGCAGGGACAGATCCAGCAGCAGAAGCTTCAGAGGCAGCAGTTGCAGATCGAGCAGCAGCAGAGGATCCAGCAGTGGCAGCAGCAGTAGCAGTAGCAGCAGCAGCAGCAGCGGTGGACCAAGCAGAGGTGACAGACCCAGCAGCAGCAGCAGCTTTAGCAGCAGCGGGAACAGATGGAGCAGCAGCAGCTTCAGGAGCAGCAGTGTCAGCTCCAGGAGTAGGGGTGCAAATCTGCAGGGCCACAGTTTCCAGGCTCAGTTTGCCCCCCAGGAAAAGCCAGTGCCCAGCTCCAGAAATCAAAACAGCAGCCCAATGACCCACCCAAAAACTTGACTGAGAACAAAATCATCCAAAAAGGTAACTGGGATTGATTACACTAGGGAAGGGTCTCACTTGGTCCAAAGCTGACTTGGATCCCTCAACAGATCAGAAATCTTAACCTCTTTGTTGCTAGAGGATCTGGTTGTTATAATAACTGCTCTTGCATAGATATTCGGAGCTGATTTTGATTGAATGTGTACAGTGTTTAGTTAAATTTTAGAATCTACCTGTATTTTATTCCACTCAGGCTACTTGAATACTCCCATAGCAGGGAAACTCAATCAACTCAACACCTAGGAACACCTTTGTAGATACTCTGAGAGCCTTAAGAGCCAAACCTAATACCTTAAGCTCCTATCCTGAAGATATATAACATCAAACCAATTGATACAGCTGAGAGTAACTAGCTAGCTAGAAAATCCAAGCATTAACGTAACCCAAGATGTAAAAATATATACATTATAACACAGGAAACACTAAAAAGCAGGACAATATAAATCAACCTAAAAGCATTAATGCATCAGAAATGACCTCCAGTGAGGAGTTAGAGAAAATGCCTGAGAAAGATTTCAAAAGAATGATTGTAAATATGTTCAAAGAAGTCAAAGAACAAATCAAAGGAGTCAAAGAGGAACTCAAAGAGGAAATCAAAGGAATCAAAGAAGATGCAGGACACCGATTTCATGAAATAAAGGAGGCCATACAAGACATAAATAAGGAAATAGAAATAATAAAGAAAAACCAGTCAGAATTACTAGCAATGAAGAACACAGTTAATGAAATAAAAAACTCTGCAGAAAATCTCACCAGTAGAATGGATGAAGGAGAGGACAGAATATCTAAGCTAGAAGAACAGGTGGCAGATCTAATACAGTTCAACAAAGAGAAAGACAAACTTATAGAAAAGTATGAATGGGAATTTCAAGATATTCGGGAAACTATGAAAAGATAAAATATAAGAATTCAGGTCATAGTAGAAGGAGAAGAATTCCACTCCAAAGGCATAGTATATATGTTCAACAAAATCATAGAAGAAAACTTTCCCCAAATTGGGAAAGACGTGCCAATGCAGTTACAGGAAGCCTTTAGAAACCCAGCCAGACAAAACCTGGAAAGAACCTCTACTTATCATATTATAATCAAACTATCAAACACATAAACCAAGGAAAAAATATTGAAAGCAGTTAGAGAGAAAAATCAAGTTACCTAAAAAGGCAAGCCCATCAGATTACAGCAGATTATTCAACACAAACTTTAAAAGCCAGAAGGGCTTGGAGTGATATATTCCAAGTTCTGAAAGATAACAACTCTCAACCAAGTTTACTTTATCCTTCAAATTTTTCCATTCAAATAGATGGAGAAATAAGGACATTCCATGATAAAAACAGGTTAAAGGAATATTTGAAGACAAAACCAGCTCTACAGAAAATACTTGATAGGATCCTTCATGCTGAAGAAAAGGAAAAGCACACATATAAGGAACCTAGAGAAAACAATAAATACTCAAATTCTAGTTAATACACAAAGCAAAGGTAGAACTGGAACCACAAAAAAAAAAATGGCAAACATAAATACACACCTTTCAATAATATCTCCTAATATCAATGGGCTCTATGCCCCAATCAAAAGACATAGGTTTGCAGACTGGGTTAAAAAGCAGTATCCTACAATTTGTTGTCTCCAAGAAACTCACCTTTCTACAAAGGATAGACATTATCTTAGGGTGAAAGGTTGGAAAATGGTGTTTCAACCAAATGGGCCTAGAAAAGAAGCAGGGGTTGCTATCCTAATATCTGACAAGGTAGACTTCAGTCCAACGTTGGTCAAGAAAGATAAGGAAGGTCACTTTATATTGATTAAGGGCACACTCCAACAGGAGGACATTACTATCCTAAACATATATGCACCTAACATGGGGGCTCCCAAATTCATCCAAAAAACACTATCAGAACTAAGGTCACAGATAACACCAAACACAGTGATGGTGGGTGACTTTAACACCTCTCTCTCATCAATTGACAGGTCATCCCAGGAAAAAATAAACAGTAAGGCATCTGGACTAAATGAGGTCATAGAAGGAATGGACCTAACACATATATACAGGGCATTTCATCCAAATGCTGGAGAATATCCATTCTTTTCAGGAGCACACGGAACATTCTCTAAAATAGACCATATATTAGGACACAAAGCAAATCTTAACAAATTCAGGAAAATTGAAAGAATTCCTTGCATTCTATCTGACCACAATGGAATTAAACTACAAATCAGAAGCAAGAAAGGCTATAGAGCATACACAAAATCATGGAAACTAGACAATACACTACTAAATGATGAATGGGTCAACAAAGAAATCAAGCAGGAAATCAAAACACTTATAGAATCAAACGATGATAAGAACACAACATGCCAAAATCTCTGGGACACAATGAAGGCAGTTCTAAGAAGTAAATTTATATCCTTATGTGCCTATATTAAGAAATTAGAAAGGTTGCAAGTAAATGACCTAATGTTTTACCTTAAAGCCTTGGAAAAAGAAGAACAAGGCAAACCAAAAATCAGTAGGTGGGAAGAAATGATAAAGATTAGGGCAGAAATAAATGAAATAGAAATAAAAACACAATCCAAAGAATTAATGAAACAAAGAGTTTATTCTTTGAAAGAATAAACAAGACTAATAAACCCTTAGCAAATCACCAAAAGAAAGAGAGAAGAGACACAAATTAATGAAATCAGAGATGTAAAAAGTAACATCACAACAGATTCCAGAGAAATTCAAAAAAATCATAGGGACATACTGTGAAACCGTATACTCCACAAAGTATGAAAATCTGAAAGAAATGGATGATATCCTTGATTTATATGACCTACCTAAATTAAATCAAAATGAGATTAATCCCTTAAATAGACCTATAACAAACATGGAGATCCAAACAGTTATCAATAATCTCCCAACTAAAAAATCCCTGGCCTAGAAGGGTTCACTGCTGAATTTTACCAGACCTTCAAGGAAGAGCTAAAACCATTGCTTCTTAAGCTTTTCCAGGAAATAGAAAATGGAGGAATTCTACCAAACTCCTATGAGGCCAGCATCACCCTGATACCAAAACCAGGCAAAGATAGAACAAAACAAGAAAATTACAGACCAATCTCCCTCATGAACATAGATGCAAAAATTCTCAACAAAATATTGGCAAACAAAATACAAGAATATTTCAAAAAGATCTTTCACCCTGACCAAGTAGGCTTTATCCCAGAGATGCAGGGATAGTTCAATATATGCAAATCTATAAATGTAATACATTGTATAAATGGGTTGAAACAAAAATCAGCTGATCATCTCATTAGACGCAGAGAAAGGATTTGACAAAATCCAACATCCCTTCATGATAAAAATCCTACAGAGATTGGGAATAGAAGGAACATATTTCAATATAATAAAAGCTATTTATCACAAGCTTACAGCCAACATATTACTAAATTGGGAAAACTGGAAGCTTTTCCACTAAAATCAGGAACAAGACAAGGGTGTCCACTGCCCCCACTTTTATTTAACATTGTTTTGGAAGTCTTAGCCATAGCAATAAGGCAAGAGACTCACATAAAAGGGATACAAATTGGAAAGGAAGAGATCAAGTTATCATTATTTGCAGATGACATGATTCTATACATAAAGGACCCTAAAAACTCTAGTAGCAAACTGTTAGAGCTGATCAAAACCTACAGCCATGTAGCAGGATACAAAAAAAAAAAAAAATACACAAAAAGCAGTAGCCTTCATGTATGCTAACAACAAAGACACAGAGGATGAAATCAGAGAATCACTCACATTCACAATTGCATCAAAAAATAAAGTACTTTGGAATAAACCTAACCAAGGAAGTAAAGAATCTATACAATGAGAACTTTAAAACACTCAAGCAAGGAATTGCAGAAGACACTAGAAAGTGTAGAAACATCCCTTGTTCCTGGATTGGAAGAATCAATATTGTGAAAATGGCGATCTTACCAAAAGCAATCTACACATTTAAAGCAATCCCTATCAAAATTCCAAAGGCATTCTCCATGGAAATAGAAAAAAAAAATCCAAAAAATCATTTGGAGTCACAAAAAACCTCAAATGTCTAAAATAATACTGAGCAACAAAAATAAGGCTGGTGGTATCACCATACCTGATTTTAACCTATACTACAAAGCCATAGTAACAACAACAGTGTGGTACTGGCACAACAACAGACATGTAGACCAATGGAACAGAATAGAGGACCCAGATGTAAGCCCAGGTAGCAATAGCCACCTTATATTCAATAAAAATGCCAAAAATACTCATTGGAGAAAAGAAAGCCATTTCAGCAAATGGTGTTGGGAAAACTGGACATATATCTGCAGAAGGATGAATATAGATTCTTCTCTCTCTCCATGCATAAGAATTAAGTCCAAATGGATTAAAGACCTTAACATCAGACCTGAAATTCTGAAACTGCTAGAGGAAAAAGTAGGGGAAACCCTTCAACATATTGGTCTTGGCAAAGACTTTCTGAATACAACTCTAATTGCTCAGGCAATAAAACTGCACATTAATCACTGGGACCTCATGAAATTACAATGATTTTTCACTGCAAAGGACACAGTGAAAAAAGCATAGAGTCAACCTACAGAATGGGAAAACATCTTCACCAGCTATATATCTGATAGAGGATTAATATCTAGGATATACAAAGAACTCAAAAAGTTAAATAATAAGGAATCAAACAAGCCAATCAAAAAATGGGCTATGGAGCTAAATAGAGCATTCTCGAAGAAATACAAATGGCATATAAGCGTCTAAAAAAATGTTCTATGTCACTAGTCATCAGGGAAATGCAGATTAAAACTACATTGATATTCCATCTCACTCCTGCCAGTCTGGCCACCATTGTGAAAACAAGTGATCATAAATGTTGGCAGGGATGTGGAAAAAGAGGAACCCTTCTATACTGCTGGTGGGAATGCAATCTGGTCCAGCCATTGTGGAAATCAGTGTGGAGGTTCCTAACACAGCTAAAGATTGATCTACCATATGACCCAGCTATAGCACTCCTAGGCATATATCCTAAACACTCATCTCATTTCCTTAGAAGTATGTACTCAACCATGTTTATTGCTGCTCAATTTATAATAGCGGGGAAATGGAACCAGCCTAGATGTCCCTCAACTGATGAGTGGATAATGAAGATGTGGCACATTTATACAATGGAGTTCTACTCAGCGGTAAAGAAAAATGAAGTGATGAAATTTTCAGAAAAATGGATGGACCTGGAAAGGATTATACTAAATGAGGTAACCCAGGCCCAGAAAGCCAAGCGCCACATGTTCTCTCTCATATGTGGTTCCTAGCTACAGATGATTGGGCTTCTGTGTGAGAGTGAAAATACTTAGTAGCAGAGTCCAGTAAGTTAAAAAGGAGACATAAAGGAAAGAGAAAGGAATGGAGGAGGGTACTTAATAGGTTGATATTATATATATGTAATTACAATGATTGTGATGGGGAGGTAATATGATGGAGAATGGAATTTCAAAAGGGAAAGTCAGGGGGAGGGAGGATATTGCCATTGGAATTTTTTTATAATAATGGATATTTTTAATAAAAGTTAAAAAAATTAAATAAAAAAAGAAAATAAAAAGAACATCTAGAAATTTACTTTAGTAAAAGAATTCTTGCCTTACTTGCTCAAGGCTTAGTTCTCTCATTGCAACATACATAAAAAGTTCTCATTAGGTCTGCCATTGTGAAAAAATTATTATCAATAGAAAAATATAGATGATATATTTACATAAAAAGTTATATTTAAATAGTGCCTCTATAGTCTTCACTAAGTTATGACTGTTTATACAACCACCACCACATGCTTTGTGATTATTTTTAGTGCCTGCAGCCCACTCTTGGTTCATATGTACAATAAAGATATATTACAAACATAAGTAATAAGAGTAAACTTACATAATTGGTTTTCAGATGCTGTTATTCTTTGAATTTTAAATGTTTCTCCATAGAGTCATATGTTTTAAAAAAATATTTTCCTTCATATATTATAGAGAGACAGCATGTTTTAAAAAATATTTTCCTTCATATATTATAGAGAGACAGCCATACAGAGTAGAAAGAGAATTGGCATGCAAGGGCCTCTGGCCAGTAAAAACTAACTCCAGATACATGTGCCACTTTGTGCATATGGTTTTATATGGGCATTGTAGAATCAAACTAGCAGACTTTGCAAGCAAGCAACTCTAACCACTAAGCTGTGTCTCCTCCCCATATCATGTTTAATGTTTTCCTTTTTTCAACAGCTGATGATACTATACGGAGAATTTGTACAAACTTTAGGAGTTAGGTCCTAGCAGTGGGAGAAAATTCCTGGGGCTTACTTTTGAACATTTACTGAGATCCCAGAAATATCTAGATCTTACCTTGCTGTTAGCTTAATAACCACAGTAAGGGAGGATCCATCCACCACAAACTCTAGCCACCGTATCTCTCTGCACAAGCACATGGGAATAAGAAAACATGTACTTAGCCATGGAATAAGTACTATGGAAAGAATGGAGGGGGAAAGTGAGAAAAGGAAAGAGTGAGAAAAGGAGAGAGGTAAGAAGAAAAAAAGGAAGTAAATAGCTATCAGGAATGCAGCCATTACTATGGCTAGGTGTGATCATGTAAATCTTAATGGTTTCTGGGAAATATCTGGTAAATTCTGAAGGTACAGCGTAGTGAAATCATAGATTCCTGTAAGCAGAATTTAATAGAACATTCTGCTGTAAGCTTATTAGGTCAGAATAACAGGAATGTGGACAGCAAAGGCCAGTCTCTTGAAGCTACAGAGACTAAGGAGTATTCCATTGGGAAATAGAACAGACACCATTCACCATGATATATGTGACAAAATTGTTTTGCTTTGTTTACTTTTTTGCCACGTCATGGGACTGTGATAAACATGAATTTAAAAGTAATGAGCTAATTAATTTGGTTAAATTTGTAAGAAAGTCCAATATTCAGGCTTTAGCATGAACATTACTGATTCTTATTTATTTATTATTTAGTTTTGTACTCAGCAAATACAGTCAATTTGGTACCATTGTTAGGATCATCCATGTCCTACACCCTCCCCCTGCCCCCTCCTTGTTGAGGTATATGGGTCATGGATTCTGAAGTTACCCCACAGTTATGGGTAGGATAAATATCTCTGCATACCATGATCCAACATGTGGCTATGACACTCTTCCTGCCCCCTCTTCTGCAAAATTTTCCTGAGCCATGTTGGGTTCATTTTTGGTCTGCTTCAGTGATGAGGTGTTGGGGGCCTCTGGATCTCTGGATCTCAGATTTAGTAGGAGTAGATTTTTCTCTGTATTGATTTCCTTCACTCTTGTGCTAGTACCCAGTTCACTGCCCGCGCCAGTGGGGAGTCAAACAAGGACTCTAGGGGAATTTAACCTGAATGGGGGAAGGCAAACAGACACAAGAAGGAGACCAAGCTAGGCATTTGTCAAGGTCTTGAAATTTATTTTTACACATAGGTTTTTATAGGTTGTAGGGGGAGGAGTCATAATCAGGCCAGAGATCACAGGGTTAATGGCTAAATGCAATTCCCTTGTTTCTTCATCAATTACTGGCAGCACCAGGACAGGCTATCACCCAGACATAATGGCTTCTTCATTTCTGATAATAGATCATTATATGAGGAAATAGAAACTTAATGTGCTATATGGCGGTTTCTGCCAACATGGCCAAGGTTTGGTTCATAGTTTCCAACAGTTCACCAAGAACACAGCACCCTTGCTTGTTTCTCCAATTGTTCTTAGTTTCAGCTGGGGCCCTTTTGAGGTATGATGGGGTGGCTCTTTCCATAGGATCTACATCTATCTGAAAATAGAAGCAGATTCTCCAACGGAGAATAAGTTAGCACCAGATAAATGAGGAAACCCTTATTTCTTTTGTAGAGAATTTAATAGGTGTAGGCCCTCTTGTAGCCCATGACTGGTGGTAGCTTGTTAATGGAGAGCAGGCTTATGTTTGGATATGTTTCTGACTTGTTTCCCAGATCCAGCTATGGGTACTGTACCACTGAGGGGCTCAGTTAGCCAAATCAAGAGCAGTTGGTTTCCCACCATGGCTGTATGCCACTACTGAACTTGTGCGAGCATCACGACAGTTTATTTGCTGCTAAGTAGGTTAGACCATGCATTGCTTGGACAGATATTGGTCATTTCCCCCCGTCGCCCATGTAGCATCTTCTGGAACTAGACATGCTGACTGTCTGGAGACTGACTTTCTTCCAACTTCCAGCCATGCCATTCCATTTTATGTGTCAACCACAAAAGGTGTCTTCAGCAGTAGGGTCTTATCACTAACCTTTGGTGGGTCATCAAGTACTCTGACAGAAATCTGTCTTTCTTTTAACAAACCTTGTAGGTCTCTGTGATCAAAAGCTCATTGTGGATGATAGCCACATGCTGATACTGGGAGTTACAGGTCAGTGTCCACTAAGAAAAGGAAGAAAAAAATAACTAATACAAAAGATTTAGAGAGAAAAGAGAGGGGGGCATCAGGAGGAAGGGAGAGAAGCTGTAGAAGATTAAGGCCAGTCTTCATTATTATTTCTCCAATGTCTTCAGGTGTTCTCTTCACCGGGCCCTTAGAGGGAACACCTGGTTCTTTTTAGTCAGATTTTCAGTGAGAATTAAGAACTCAAAAGCAAAGCAGAAGGATTTACAAAATAAGCAATGGTTATACTTATAATGATATGAAACCTGTGCCATCATATCCCACAGGATCATCTGTTAGAATGCTTTGTCCCCAGCTATAGGCACTATATGGAGTGGGTACAAATTTTAGGGAATGATGCCTAGGAAGAGGAAATAGGTCACTAGAGGGCTATCTCTAAAGGATATATCAGGCCTTTAGTTTCTATCCTTTGCTGTCATCTTCCTGCATTTAGTTGAACAGATTTCTCTCTTTGCTACCCACTTCCAAAGACTGAGGCCAAGGAACCATTGACTGAATACTCTGAAACTAAACCATGAGCCAAAATAAACATTCTGATTCTTAAGTTACACATGTCTAATATTTTGTACACAAAGATGAAAAGTAACTAATACAAATGTTTTTTCAAGTATTACAGTCTTATAATAAATCTCACGATATTAGAACAAACTCCTGTAAAGTTCTTTGCAGTTAAGCCATAAGCTTATTGTACAATTCAGTTCATTTCACTTTGTTTTGAATTTAGAGATGTGCTCCATTTTCATTTTGATGCAATATAGTTGAACTTGTATATTTCTACTTGTTTCCAGTGATTAAATGACAATAAAAGTTGTCATGATATAACTTTTACTGTAACTTTATTTTTTTAAATTATTTATTTATTTGAGAGCGACAGACACAGAGAGAAAGACAGATAGAGGGAGAGAGAGAGACTGGGCACGCCAGGGCTTCCAGCCTCCGCAAACGAACTCCAGACACGTGCGCCCCCTTGTGCATCTGGCTAACGTGGGACCTGGGGAAACAAGCCTCGAACCGGGGTCCTTAGGCTTCACAGGCAAGCGCTTAACCGCTAAGCCATCTCTCCAGCCCATGATATAACTTTAAATATGCTTTCTTTTTCACCACATTTTCCTCCTACATTGTTTAATAACCATAATATCTGATGTTTATTTAATATTGAAATTATAAGTTGACTCACTTAACCTATCTGACATTTTTTGTCACACTAACTGCAACTTTATAAGAAGCATGAAATGGAGAGCATACCATGTTAAATATCACCACAAGTATGTAATCTGTTAAAATACTACTACTGTGTAAAAATACTATTGAAAAACATATAATATTGAGCCAGGAGTGGTGGAGCACACCTTTATTCCCAGAACTTCAGAGGCAGATGTAGGAGGATCTCCATGAGTTCAAGGACACCCTGAGACAACATAGTGGATTCCAGGTCATCCTGAACTAGAGTGAGACCCTACCTAGAAAAACTGAAAAAAAAAAAGTAAAATAAAATAAATAGTAATAATAATATCTTTACTTCTTAGTCAAGTCAGTAATATATGAAATGCCAGATTATGGAAATTATGAACATAAAAAGAACCTGAAAATATTTATCAATTACACATAATATGTGGACCCTGTTTGGATCCTTATCCAATGAAACTAAGAATAAAATAAAACTAAGAAAATTAAGGGCACTTGTGGCTATATATTTTATTTTATGATACATAGAAATTATACTAATTAATAAAAGGATCTCACTATTTTGATATATGTATTTATTTTGATATATGAGTCCATATATTGAACTTGAGTCTTGCATATATGGGGATTTATAATACAATCTCATAAATTTTATTTCTCCAAAGTTATTCCATAAAGTATATAAATATAATATGTTGGTTTGTCTGATTATAGGTTTATAAACACAAACAAAATGAGGTCACAATTCTGAAGTGTCTTGTTAGACTAGCAGTGTTTTTAGGCTTGAAACAATTATTACAGTTTAGATTTAGAGAGAGTTTGAAAGTGCTGATTATAAAAAGTGGAGAGATACTAATTTTATCTGAGGAACCAAGAAGAAGGTCAAGGAAAAGGATCTTGATATATGTATAACAATGTTAGATGAGAGTGGTAATTGATGTTTTGAAAACACTTGAAATTTTAGAAAATATAAAATATCAGTTTAAGTTTACTATTTGTATATGATTAAATTAAATTGTATATGATTAAATTTTTATTGGGAACGATATTTCCTATTGTGATTTGGTACTTAGTTTGATTTGATAAATCAGATTTTAGAAAGCAAGTAGTTTCATTGAAAACAAATGATTTTTTTTAATGTATGAGATTCATCCAATACAATAGTGTTTAAAAAAAGCTACTGGGCCGGGCGTGGTGGCGCACGCCTTTAATCCCAGCACTCGGGAGGCAGAGGTAGGAGGATCGCCATGAGTTCAAGGCCACCCTGAGATGACAGAGTTAATTCCAGGTCAGCCTGGACCAGAGTGAGACCCTACCTCAAAAAAACCAAAAAAAAAAAAAAAAAAAAAAAAAAAAAAAAAAAAAAGCTACTGAAATATACTTTGTTAACAACTCAATTATTCATTATTACATGTTGTGATTGTAAGGTTGAACATATGAAATTCATTATTATGTAAAGTTATTTTCCCTTCTAGCCTATGAAGTCTGAATCATGCTGCATATAGTAATATCAACAGTTTTTGATTAAACAAAAGAATAAAAAGAATAGGATGGTCTCCAAACAGTACCAGTTGTTCCATGGTGAAATAGTGAATTGGAAGTTTCTTCTGTGTAAGTCTGAGAGAGAAGTCTTAGACCAACCAAGAGGAATATTCATTTTAGGGAGAAAAAGAGGGAGAGACCATTGTGAAGGCACAGGAAGACTTCTCATTTCCATGGATAGAAAGCATTACATAGCCATAATGGACA
This sequence comes from Jaculus jaculus, assembly GCF_020740685.1. Taxonomy (NCBI): domain Eukaryota; kingdom Metazoa; phylum Chordata; class Mammalia; order Rodentia; family Dipodidae; genus Jaculus; species Jaculus jaculus. The sequence continues at coordinate 57,072,869 of NC_059108.1, read as the reverse complement.
AACTACCAAAAGGGATTGATTCTATGCAGTTCCCACCACAATATCAACAACACAACATCTCTATCACACCTAAGAAGGCACAGAGTCCATTGCAGAAGAGGTGGCAGAAATAATGTAAGATCCAAAGGAAGGGTGGGACTGCTTACAATGCAATCTTGTAGGCACAAATTCACCTCAATATCCATGATCATGTAGTAACTAGTACTACCTACATAAGACCCTCATAATATGAGGAAAAGATTATGAAATCAAAATAATAGAAACTAATTGACAGAGGCAGGTGATATGCTGGAAAGTAGATTTGTGAAGGGGAAAATGGGGGTTGGGAGGGAATTATCATGGTTTATTGTCTAAAATTACGGAAGCTGTCAATAAAAAGTTTGATAATGAAAAAATAAAAGAATAGGACAAATTCTTGCAAAGCAGATCAACATTTACACACTCTAGAATGTCCTGACCCTCAGAATGACCAAAGGTGTCCTCATTTGAAATTTATAAGGTCTATACATAATTTATGCAAAATCTACACACAGCCACAGGACAGAGAAAAAATGTTTGTTTTCAATGGCTCACAGTAGAAGACTTGCTGCTGTATCTTATCAATCCATACTTCATTTTCACTCAGTCTTGGAATTTGAATCTTAATATACCTGTGCCAAGTTATCACTCAGGAGCCTAGTGTGGGCCTACTATGTACCCAGCAAGAGAGCAGCTGAATTAGGAACCTTTGACATTTTCCCTAGGTGATTTGATTTTCTGTCACTTATCTTGAAGGCTCCCCCAGAGAGAGAACACCTGGAAATAACCAGCTCTTTCCCCTCAGGGGAAAGTTTAATGAGACCTAGCTGTTCAGACAGACAACATATAGTCAAACTTGACTTTACAGTGTTGTAGACTCAGCTTTGGTCTTCTCCTCTTGGTGTCTTTTGAGTTCTTAGTTTACTGCATTTCTAAGTATTTCACATGAGAAATTTGAAGGAAGCTTTGATTTTCTCAGATGAATTATTATACTGGGACCTGACCTCAATTAATAGAACAAACAAACTTGTTGCTTACTAATTAATATGCACACCTAAAATCATCTTCACCTTTCACATACTAATAAAGTAAGTCTAAAATGATCTGCAGGATTCAGGCTTTCAGCTCTCATTATTTCTTTCCTTCACACTTGCTTTTGTAACCTGTAAAGCTGTTTTTTGAAATATTTTGTGCTAACTAATTTTATCACAAATAGACTTCTATTTGTACCCTTTATATTGCTATAATGCTAGATTGTTTTAATTACATATTGTAATTAATATTTAATGAGCCCATAATTAATTTGTCCACACATTTTGAGAATCATGCTATAATTCAGGTAGGAAATTTTAAATGGCAAACATGGAAAGAAAATCTCTTTATTTTTATTTGGGCATAAAAAGATCTTCATGTTTGGTGTCCGCTATCTAAGCTTGTGTAGATTACAAGATAGGAATATATCAGAAATTAGGTGTGGGGAGCTTCATTTTAAAGCAATATGGGAACAAGTCATCATGATTCTTTTGGGCAGGAACATATCTAAGTTTATGGTACTTAAATGCTATAAAATTTGAAAGATCTTTACTGCAAAGGAAGTGAATATTTCTGATACATTTTTTACCATTTTATATATGAATATTCAGAAAGCAGTCAGGCAAACTTTCAAGCTTTATGTGATTGATAATGACTTTTATTTCTTCCCATGGAAGAAATTTGTAACAAAAAAAAAAAAACTTTTAGGGAAAATACAGTACCTTTACGTTCAGCATTGCCTTACATATATAATTGATAAAGTAATTAATATAATATCTGTTGCAGTCCGGTTCGCATTGCTGGTAGAAATCACCCCTGGGAAAAAGAGGTTTATTTTGGCTTACAGGCTCCAGGGGAAGCTTCACGATGTCAGGGGAAAACGATGGCATGAGCAGACGGTGGACAACACCCTCTGGCCAACATAAGGTGGACACAGCAACAGGAGGGTGTGCCAAACACTGGCATGGGGAAATTGGCTATAAAGCCCATAAGCCTGCCCCCAACAATACACTTCCTCCAGGAGGCGTTAATTCACAAATCTCCATCCTCTGGGAACCTAGCATTCAGAACACCTAAGTTTATGGGGGGACACCTGAATCAAACCACCACATTCCACCCCTGGCCCCCATAAACTGATATCCATGCATGATGTAAAATACAATGCATTCAGTCTGACTTTAAAAGTCCCCATTTTTTTTTTATCAATCCCAATGATGTTCATACATCCCCATAGTTCAAGATCTTTTAACTGAGCCATATTACCAAAAACTAACCTCAAAAAACCCATAATGTCACAGAATAAATATTCACACTGCAAAAGATGGCACTGGGCATAGCAAAGAAACATTCAACTAATACAAGATTTAAAACAACCAGGGTAAACATCAAACTCTGTAGCTTCAAGTCCAGCAACTTTAGCCAGTGACAAATCTCCAAGTCTGATAATTCTAACCAGCAACAAGTCTCTGGCATTCCAATTCCGCCCCTCCAGCTAGGCTACTCTCAGTCCTGGGAAACTTCATCGGGGCTGGCAGCTCCTCGGCAGCCATCTCATGGTCCCGGCATCTCCACTGGTCTCCACTGCAAGCCACGGTTCATCCTCATGGCCCCATGGGGTCTCTATGCAGGCAACCAGCAAACCTGCTTCACACTGCCCATGGCCATTTCCAAAATACAAGACCGTGTTGCAAACTCAATGACCCTCTTTCCAGCATTTCTTATACTCCACGATACCAGGTAGGGTGCCAATTTGTTAATCCAGGGGGGAATAAAGCAGACATTGAAGAACAAGACACTCCTTGAGCACTCAGGCCCTTTCAAAAGAGTCTACATTCTTCCTGTTGCCCCAGCGCAGGTCAGCTAGCCCAGTCTCAAAGGTTGTAATCTCTCAGTTGCAGCTGAATGGGCAACAGTTCACCCAAAGATTTTTCCTTCTGTGCCATATCCCTTTGTACATACCAGTTCATTTCTATGCAAAGCAACCCTGCACAACTTCTCAGGACATGGGCACAAGAGCAAGCTTCTCACACAAACTGCTAGCCCAGTCCAAGCAAAGCTCTTTCTCACCCCATAAGCCAAACCTCACAGTCCATAGTTTTTACTGCCTTCAGGTCTTTCAGATCTGACCAGAATAGTCCATCAAGCTGTACTTACAGCACTGCAAGGCATCTCTTAGGACAAGGTTTCAACTCTTTCTACTTTCCTCTTGAAAATCAGATCCAAAAGGCCAAAACCACACAGTCAGGTGTCTAGCAGCAATCCCACTCCTCACTACCACTTTACTGTTGCAGTCCGGTTCACATTGCTGGTAGAAATCACCCAACCAAGAGTAGCTTCTGGGAAAAACAGGTTTATTTTGGCTTGCAGGCTCAAGGGGAAGCTTCACGATGTCAGGGGAAAACGATGGCATGAGCAGAGGGTGGACAACACCCTCTGGCCAACATAAGGTGGACACAGCAACAGGAGGGTGTGCCAAACACTGGCATGGGGAAACTGGCTATAAAGCCCATAAGCCTGCCCCCAACAATACACTTCCTCCAGGAGGCGTTAATTCACAAATCTCCATCCTCTGGGAACCTAGCATTCAGAACACCTAAGTTTATGGGGGACACCTGAATCAAACCACCACAATATCCAAGTACAAGTTTGTAAAGATGTCTAAAAAGGCTATGTAACCATAGCTTTTATTGAGTACAGGGCTCATACTAATTTTATAAGTGGTAAGAGGAGAATTTAATTATGAGAAATTAATAAGCCAAAGTAGCAGTGATGAAGTGAGTAGTGGGAAACAAATTACAGAGAAAAACAATAAAAGAAGAAACATGATGTGAAAGAGATTAAACAAGGCAGAAAAGCATGACTTTTGATAGAAACTGTATAAATATGTCAATAATTTAAGAAACTGTTATAAGTAATAAAAGTGGTAATAATTTGAAACTATAAGATGAGCAACCAAACTACTTTCAAGTTCACTGAAGAAATGTGGGAACAATGGCTTAGATTTAAAGATAATTCATTCACTTTATTGTCATAGTGCTATTTCAAAAGAAAGCAGAGTAATATTTATTTGGGCCTTTTCTCTGAACTACAATTGACCTGCTGTAGGTTTTATAATTCAAATGTCACATTTTTTCACTGTTAGAAATAACAAATTCGGACTTCCGCTTAAGATGGCGGCATAGGTAACACACCAAAGCAGCCTAGGGGGGAAAAAGACCAAAAAAACTCAGCAAAATACACACTTTTACTAAAAAGTGAGGTGTATAGGAAATTGAAGCGGCAGCGGAGAAGTAGAAGAGTTCCAGAATAAAAGATCCAATATAAGAATTCAGGGCATAGTAGAAGGAGAAGAACTCCACTCCAGAGGCATAGTAGGTGTCTTCAACAAAATCATAGAAGAAAATTTCCCCCAAATTGGTAAAGAAGTGCCAATGCAGATGCAGGAAGCCTTTAGAACCCCAGGCAGACAAAACCCAGAAAGAACCTCTCCTCGCCATATTATAATCAAACTTCCAAACATACACACCAAAGAAAAAATATTGAAAACAATTAGAGAGAAAAATCAAGTTACCTACAAAAGCAAGCCCATCAGGATTACAGCAGATTATTCAACACAAACTTTTAAAGCCAGAAGGGCTTGGAGTGATATATTCCAAGTTCCGAAAGATAGCAACTGTCAACCAAGGTTACTTTATCCTGCAAAGTTATCCATTCAAATACATGGAGAAATAAAGACATTCCATGACAAAAGCAGGTTAAAGGAGTATTTGAAGACAAAACCAGCTCTACAGAAAATACTTGATAGAATCCTCCATGCTGAACAAAAGGAAAAGCACACATATAAGGAACCTAGAAAAAAACAAGCAATACTCAAATACTAGTTAACAGAAGAGAGCGCAGGTAGAACCAGAAACACACACACACAAACACGCACAAATGGCAAACATAAATACACACCTTTCAATAATACCTCTTAATACCAATGGCCTCAATGCCCCGACGAAAAGACATAGATTTGCAGACTGGGTTAAAAAGCAGGATCCTACAATTTGTTGTCTCCAAGAAACTCACCTTTATATAAGGATAGACACTATCTTAGGGTGAAAGGTTAGAAGACGGTGTTTCAAGCAAATGGGCCTAGAAACAAGCAGGGGTTTCTATCCTAATATCAGACAGGGTAGACTTTAGTCCGACGTTAGTCAAGAAAGATAAGGAAGGTCACTTTATATTGATTAAGGGCACACTCCAACAGGAGGACATAACAATCCTAAACATATATGCACCTAACATAGGGGCTCCCAAATTCATCAAACAAACACTATTAGAACTAAGGTCACAGATAACACCAAACACAGTGGTGGTGGGTGACTTTAACACCCCACTCTCATCAATTGACAGGTCATCCCGCGAAAGAATAAACAGAGAGGCATCTGGATTAAATGAGGTCATAGAAGGAATGGACTTAAAAGATATATACAGGACATTTCATCCAAAGGCTGCAGAATATACATTCCTTTCAGCAGCACATGGGACATTCTCTAAAATAGACCATATATTAGGACACAAAGCAAAACTTAACAAATTCAGGAAAATTGAAATAATTCCTTGCATTCTATTTGACCACAATGGAATTAAACTACAAATCAGTAGCAAGAAAGGCTATAGAGCATACACAAAATCATGGAAACTAAACAATACACAACTAAATGATGAATGGGTCAATGAAGAAATCAAAAAGGAAATCAAAAAATTTATAGAGTCAAATGATAATGAGAACACAACATACCAAAATCTCTGGGACACAATGAAGGCAGCCCTAAGAGGTAAATTTATAGCCTTAAGTGCCTATATTAAGAAATTAGAAAGGTCGCAAGTAAACGACCTAATGTTTTGCCTTAAAGGCTTGGAAAAAGAAGAACAAAGCAAACCAAAAATCAGTAGACGGGAAGAAATAATAAAGATTAGGGCAGAATTTAATGAAATAGAAACAAAAAGAACAATCCAAAGAATTAATGAAACAAAGAGTTGGTTCTTTGAAAGGATAAACAAGATTGATAAACCCTTAGCAAATCTGACCAAAAGAAAGAGAGAAGAGACACAAATTAATAAAATCAGAGATGAACAAGGTAACATCACAACAGATTCCAGAGAAATTCAAAAAATCATAGGGACATACTATAAAAGCATATACTCCACAAAGTATGAAAATCTGAAAGAAATGGATGATTTCCTTGATCTATATGACCTACCTAAATTAAATCAAAATGAGATTAATCACTTAAATAGACCTATAACAAACATGGAGATCCGAACAGTAATCAATAATCTCCCAACTAAACATAGGCCAGGCCCAGATAGATTCACTGCTGAATTTTACCAGACTTTTAAGGAAGAGCTAACACCATTGCTTCTTAAGCTTTTCCAGTAAATAGAAAAAAGAAGGAATTCTACCAAACTCCTTCTATGAGGCCAGCATCACCCTGATACCAAACCAGGCAAAGATAGAACAAGAAAAGAAAATTACAGACCAATCTCCCTCATGAACATAGATGCAAAAATTCTCAACAAAATATTGGCAAACAGAATACAAGAGTATATCAAAAAGATCATTCACCCTGACCAAGTAGGCTTTATCCCAGAGATGCAGTGATGGTTCAACATACGCAAATCTATAAATGTAATACATTACATAAACGGCTGAAAGACAAAAATCACATGATCATCTCATTAGATGCAGAGAAAGCATTTGACAAAATCCAACATCCCTTCATGATAAAAGTCCTACAGAGACTGGGAATAGAAGGAACATATCTCAATATAATAAAGGCTATTTATGACAAGCCTACAGCCAACATATTACTAAATGGGGAAAAACTGGAAGCTTTCCCACTAAAATCAGGAACAAGACAAGGGTGTCCACTGTCCAGAATTTTATTTAATATAGTTTTGGAAGTCTTAGCCATAGCAATAAGGCAAGAGACACACATAAAAGGGATACAAATTGGAAAGGAAGAAATCAAGTTATCATTATTTGCAGATGAAGTGATTCCATACATAAAGAACCCTAAAGACTCTACTAGCAAGCTGTTAGAGCTGATCAAAACCTACAGCAATGTAGCAGGATACAAAATAAATACACAGCAATCAGTAGCCTTCATATATGCTAACAACAAACACACAGAGGTTGAAATCAGAGAATCACTCCCATTCACAATTGCATCAAAAAAAATAAAGTACCTTGGAATAAACCTAACCAAGGAAGTAAAGAATCTATACAATGAGAACTTTAAAACACTCAAGCGAGAAATTGCAGAAGTCACTATAAAGTGGAGAAACATCCCTTGTTCCTGGATTGGAAAAATCAATATTGTGAAAATGGCGATCTTACCTAAAGCAATCTACACATTTAATGCAATCCCTATTAAAATTCCAAAGGCTTTCTTCATGGAAATAGAAAAAACAATCCAAAAATTCATTTGGAATCACAAAAAACTCAAATATCTAAAATAATACTGAGCAACAAAAAAGAGGCTGTGGTATCACCATACCTGATTTTAACCTGTACTACAGAGCCATAGTAACAAAAACAGCATGGTACTGGCACAAAAACAGACATGTAGATCAGTGGAACAGAATAGAGGACCCAGATGTAAGCCCAAGTAGCTATAGCCACCTGATATTCGATAAAAATGCCAAAAATACTCATTGGAGAAGAGACAGCCTCTTTAGCAAATGGTGTTTTGAACACTGGATATATATCTGCAGAAGGATGAAAATAGATTCTTCTCTCTCACCATGCACAAGAATTAAGTCCAAATGGATTAAAGACCTTAACATCAGACCGGAAACTCTGAAACTGCTAGAGGAAAATGTAGGGGAAACCCTTCAACATATTGGTCTTGGCAAAGACTTTCTGAATACAACCCCAATTGCTCAGGCAATAAAACCACAGATTAACCACTGGGACCTAATGAAATTACAAAGATTTTGCACCGCAAAGGACACAGTGAAAAAAGCAAAGAGGCAACCTACAGAATGGGAAAAAATCTTCGCCAGCTATATATCTGATAAAGGATTTATATCTAGGATATACAAAGAACTCAAAAAGTTAAATAATAAGGAATCAAACAAGCCAATCAAAAAATGGGTTATGGAGCTAAATAGAGAGTTCTCAAAGGAAGAAATACGAATGGCATATAAGCATCTAAAAAAATGTTCTACGTCACTAGTCATCAGGGAAATGCAGATTAAAACTACATTGATATTCCATCTCACTCCTGCCAGTCTGGCCACCATCATGAAAACAAATGATCATAAATGTTGGTGGGAATGTTGAAAAAAAGGAACCCTTCTGCACTGCTGGTGGGAATGCAATCTGGTCCAGCCATTGTGGAAAACAGTGTGGAGGTTCCTAAAACAGGTAGAGATTGATCTACCATATGACCCAGCTATAGCACTCCTAGGCATATATCCAAAGGACTCATCTCATTTCCATAGAAGTACGTGCTCAACCAGGTTTATTGCTGCTCAATTTATAATAGCTGGGAAATGGAACCAGCCTAGATGTCCCTCAACAGATGAGTGGATAATGAAGATGTGGCACATTTATACAATGGAGTTCTACTCAGGGTAAAGAAAAATGAAGTTATGAAATTTGCAGAAAAATGGATGGACCTGGAAAGTATTATACTAAGTGAGGTAACCCAGACCCTGAAAGCCAAGCGCCACATGTTCTCTCTCATATGTGGATCCTAGCTACAGATGACTGGGCTTCTGCGTGAGAATGAAAATACTTAGTAGCAGAGGCCATTAAGTTAAAAAGGAGACATAAAGGGTAGAGAAAGGAAGGGAGGAGGATACTTAATAAATTGATATTGTATATATGTAATTACAATGATTGTAATGGTGAGGTAATATGATGGAGAATGGAATTTCAAATGGCAAAGTGTGGGGGTGGGGAGGGAGGGAATTACCATGGGATATATTTTATAATCATGGAAAATGTTAATAAAAATTAAAATAATAATAATAATAATAATCATGCAAAAAGATGAAAAAAAAGAAACTTTATATTGTATATATGTAAGTACAATGATTGTTAATGGAAGGTAATATGATGGAGAATGGAATTTCAGAGGAGAAATTGGCGGGGGAGGGAATTAACATGGGACTTTTTTATATTCATGGAATATGCTAATAAAAATTTTAAAAATAAATAAATAAATAAATAAAAAGAAATAACAAATTCATCTTTTAATGACTTAATCTGTAAGTTAATAGTTCTATGTAGAAGTGTAAATCCATGATGGAAGATAAATCAGGAGGAAAGACATTTGTAAAAAAAAATGATTTTCCACTATAAAAGTTATTCAGAAAAAGATATGTGTCTATCTAGGGGAATATAATTGTGACCATGACATGCATTGAAGTGAAGTAAAAGTATTAAAAATGTGATTATGTTTCTTGAGAAAATGTTTCCTGGATAGTAAATGACTTGAATATTAAATAATCATTAGGAAAGCATTTTATATTGAAGCATATAGCAACTAGGCTAGGGAAATAAATGATCAAAAACCCCAAATATCAAGCTAAATAGTAAACTGTCATATATTTTATAAAAGTTTCAATATTCATAACACCCAAAGTTAAAATAACAGGTGGATTAGAGCACCAGGTTAACAAAATACTTTCCAACAGAGACCACAGGACTAACTTAGAAAACCAGGGCACAATGGTCAAGTCCAATATTTAGATGATTTTTTTTTATTATTGAAATTAAAAACTTAGATGCCTGAGCCACAACACACTGGAGAGGGAATGATAAAGACTGACCTAAATCTTCTACAGCTTTTCTCCTCTTTCTTTCTAACTCCATTATATTAGTTATCTTTTTCTTCCTTTTTTTAGTGGGCACTGACCTGTAACTCCCAGTACCAGCATGTGGCTATCATCCACAATAAGCTTTTGATCAGAGAGACCTACAAGGTTTCCTAAAAGAAAGACAGATTTCTGTCAGAGTACTTGATGACCCACCAAAGGTTAGTGATAAGACCCTACTGCTGAAGACACCTTATGTGGTTGACACGTAAAATGGAATGGCATGGCTGGAAGCTGGAAGAGAGTCAGTCCCCAGACAGTCCTACTTAGAATCAAATAACCTGTCTTGATGCCCACACAAGTGCAATAGTGGCACACAGCCATGGTGGGAAACCAACTACTCTTGATTTGGCTAACTGATCCCCTCAGTGGTGTGGGACCCATAGCTGGAGCTGGGAAACAAGTCAGAACCATATCCAAACATAAGCCCTCTCTCCAATATCAAGCTACCATCAATCATGGGCTACAAGAGGGCCCTTACCTCTTAAATTCTCTATAGAAACGTAAGGGTTATCTCACTTGTTTGGTGCTAACTTACTCTCCTTTGGAGAATCTGCTTCTCTTTTTCAGGTAGATGCAGATCTTAAGGAGAGAGCCACCCCATCATACCTCAAAAGAGCCCTACTGAAACTAAGGAAAACTAGCAAAACAAGCAACAGTGCTCTTTTCCTGATGAACCAGATACCAGCATAAGTGGGAAGGAGACCAACACAGAGAAAAACCAACTACTACCAAATCCGAGAGCCAGAGCCTCAGAGGCCCCCAACACCTCATCACTGAAGCAGAACAAAAATTAACCCAACATGGCTCAGGGATATTTTGTGGAAGAGGGGGCGGGAAGAGATTATTTTAAAAATTTAAGGGATTCCAATAGATATGTTTATATTTATTGAGGTATTATTTTTTTGTATCATTACCTCTCCAGAAGGCTTGGTGTTAAACCTCTACATGTTTGATAGGGCACACACACATACACACATAAACATAGACAGCCACACATGCTACTTTAAAAAGTAAAAGAAAAAAATTTTCTGAGATGTCTAGACTTTAACATTCAACTTTGAGTAACACTTCACTAGCATGAATCCAGTGTGTTGTAGTATAAGACTCATAGAAACAGTCAGATTTGAATTGTATTTTATTGTATTGCATTGCATTGCATTGCATTGTTTTCTTCCTTGTATTGTAATATAGGAAGCATGAAAGAATAGTGAAACATTGTATTGGACCAAAACTCTAGTTCCATTCTGGAGCAATTGAGTCTCAGACATTGACCTAAAAAATTGTCTCTATGGGGAACATGTAAATGATTTATCTTTGTGGACCTATTTGTAATTTTTAAACTACTTTTAATAATTTAGTGCAATGGAAACATATCAATAATGTAAATATTAAAACATAAATACCACCAGAATCAAAGATTTAATAGCATACAACAGCAATATATATATGGTGTTGAAGAGATGACTTAGCAGTTAAAGTGCTGGCCTGTGAAGCCTAAGGGACCCAGGTTCAATTCCCCAGTACCCATATAAGCCAGATGCACATGGTGGTACATGTATCTGATGTTCATTTGCAGTGACTGGAGGCCCTGGCACACCCATTCTCTTTCAATAAATGAATAAAAATGACACCATATATACATGCACATATGCATATATATATGATGTAATATTACAGATATAGTATAGATGACCTTGCATATTTTGGATGTAGCAAAACAAAAATCTAAAATCTTTAATACTTGACTAAAAACTAACCAGAAATTAAGAAAAAGAGGTGAACCTTCTCTATTAGTTTCTGAATATGAAAATGTGAAATAGAAAGCTATTGAGAGAAAGAAATTGGAGAAGGATTTACTATTTAAATGCAATATCCACAAAAGCAGAAGTGTGGTAGATTATCATTATCTAGTTAGGTCCTATCTCTCTCTATTTACAGACATGCACACAGCTACAACCAAAAATGCCTGATGTCCTAGTGACAGCTTGTGCTCAACTGAAATTGTTTGCATTTTGACAGATGCTAATCAGTCCGGATTTTCATATGAATAAGTGACAACTTATTCCCTAGTGCTAATTCAGGTCACAGATATGATTTGCTTCCTTATTAATATAAACTGTGCTGAAAACTATAATGATGATGACCAAGTAAATTATTAATATATACAAACTAAGTTATATGTTTATATGCATATATTTATATACACAATTACAAGGCAAGACAGTTTTAGTTCTTGCTGTCATATTATTTATTAAATAATCTCCTACTAGCTAAAATATTGAAAAAATAATCCATTTTATAGGGAGAGGGGGTCACTTTTCCATTTGGTTCTCTTTTCCATGACAAAAGCAGTTTGAAGGAATTTATGAACACAATGTCAGTTCTACATAGTATACTGAAAAGAATACGTCACATACAATAGGATAAACACATTCAGAGGGAAAAAAGTAACCAATACTAGAACAGTAGTTAGCCAAGTAAGAAAACACCAAACACAACAAACCAATGAACATAACAAATATAACTCACATTTTCCATCATAAGTCTGAATACTAATGGTCTTAATTTCCCAACTGAAACACCACTAACAGACTGAATCAGAAAAGAGAATCCATCATTTTCATGTGTTCAATAAACTGGGGCTGGAGAGATGGCTTAGCGGTTAAGTGCTTGCCTGTGAAGCCTAAGGACCCCGGTTCGAGGCTCGGTTCCCCAGGTCCCACGTTAGCCAGATGCACAAGGGGGCGCACGCGTCTGGAGTTCGTTTGCAGAGGCTGGAAGCCCTGGCGCACCCATTCTCTCTGTCTCTCTCTATCTGTCTTTCTCTCTGTGTCTGTCGCTCTCAAATAAATAAATAAAATTAAAAAAAAAAAAAAAAAGAAAAGAAACTGGCCTGCCAAACACAGACAATACCGTAGGCTGACTGGATGGAGAAAGGTATTCTAAGTAAATTGGACATAGAAACAAGCAGTTGTTGTTAGTCTAAGATCTGACAAAATAGACCTCAAACCAAAATTTATCATAAGAGATAAAGAAGATCAATTTATACTGATTAAGGGAAAACAATCCACTTCAAAGAGTACATTACAATTCTAAATACATATGTACCAAACACAGGGTCATGTAATTACATTTTTAAAATCTCCCTAGAAATAGATCCGGGAGTGGTGGCACACACCTTTAATCCCAGCACTCGGGAGTCAGAGATAGGATTGCCATGAGTTTGAGACTACACTGAGAATGCCGAGTGAATTCCAGGCCAGCCTGAGCTAGAGTGAATCCCTACTTTGAACCACCACCCCACGCCAAAAAAAATCCCTAATAAAGTCACAGATAAGTCTCAACACAATTATACTGGCTGAATTCATTATCCCACAGTCACTCATAGACAGAATATCTAAACAAAAAAACATAAATAAATAAGCAGAGAAATACTGTAGCTAAAGGATATCATAAATCAAATGAGCATAACATAGCAAAACATTCTATGAAAACATAACAGAATACATATTCATAGCAGATATCCTGCTCTGTGGCTTCCACAGCAGGTTTCCAATGAACAGATTTGCCATCCTGACGAGAGCCTATGGATGGTATTGGTGGTGGTGGAGGGTCCCCGTGTCAGAGACACCCTACAAAAAGGCAAAGGGCCTTTCCCACAGAACACTTTGTCAGTGCATCCACCTTGTCAACTTGTCCGACTGTTTGGGGAAAGCTGAAGATCTCTAGATTGCTGGAGTTGGTCCAGAGTCCTAAGTCATGGGCTCCTGGCACACTCTATCTCTGCTCTGTAACCCAGATGGTGGCACCAACATGACAATCACAGAAGACAATCTGCGACTGTACTTGATTAAAGAAAAACAAAAGAATCATATTACAATGAACAAGAATGTGCTTCTCATGTTTACTGCTGCTTCCATAACCTAGATTCTTTGGCTAAGTTCTATTTTGTTACTTCTTTCTAGAAGAACTTAATGTGTACACCTAATTACATAATAACTCTTTGCTCAGCTACTGATTTGGGAAGCTTTCACCTTTTGAATTCAACCTAAATCACCTAACACAAGCCAGGTCTTCAAAGTCCTTTCTGACATTGCCATGTCCCATGGTAGGAAGTCTCCATTATTACGTGGCTTGATAAAGCAACTTTGATATATTTACAGTGGCCTATAGCTTAAAGGCACTGTCAGGCATCAATGGTCATTAAAAACCTCCATGGCTCTTCCAGTATTAGTGACACACATTTAGGTTGGGGGTAACTTACATATCCACTGTAGTCTGTGTGAATACAGATCTGGGATGGATGGCTGTGATGAGCTATTCTGGCCTCAGAACAAGGCTGTTATTTGCTTCACAGTAGGCTGGGCTCAGAGTAAGGCCACAACTGCCTCCAAGCAGGACTTTTATCTCATCAGAAAGAATTAGCTATGTTAAGCTCTAACTGCAATTATTCCAGAACACTATAACAATGAAACACTGACATCTAGGTAGGAAACCCTATAAACATCATCACATTAGAATGTCACTACACAGAAAGCTTCTCTCTGCTGTTCTTCCCACTGTGGCTGCTTCACAGTGTATCTACAAAATGATTTCTGCCTTTTGCTGTTTTGATGGCTTCTTTCATCACTCATGTCCCAGGACTTTCGCTAATACCCTGAACTGCATTTTGATGTCACATACAGGAAACCCATCCAGTTAGCCTGTATCTTTTTATTCTCCTGTGGCACCATTCTGAGAAGCTTACAGGCACCTAAGAGCCTCTGCCTGGCTGAATGTTCCACTCTCCCTCTGCTCTCACCCTGTTCTTCTTTGTCCTCCAGTTCTTTTAGGGAACCTGCTATATCAAAACTACAGCCATAGCAGTAACATATAAAGATGCGTGGCTCTTTGGATAATTTATCTTCCTTCTTCCTTGGCTTTCACTAAGACAACTCATGATCCTATGCCAGTTGTTATCTTGGCTACCTCTTACAGAAATGCAATGCTCTAGAACTCATAGCCTTTAAAAAATTTGATTGAAAATCCCACCCTCTCCAGTGCCCTTCTTTTCAAGCGCTCTCCCCATAACCCTTTTGAGGGTGAAATCTTTTAGTCTAACTTCAAGGATAAAGGATTCTATAGTACCACTTTGTTTTGGGGTTACTTTTGTGTTTATTTTCCCCCACCATACCCCTCCACCCCTATGGTCTGGGCCTCAAGTTGCCTATCAGGTATGTCAGCAACTCCAGGTGATCCAGCTAAGGAACTACAGATGAGTGAGACCAAGTGACATTTGTTTTTTTGTGATTGTGTGTGTTCATTGACTATGATCTGTTTCATGTCTACTAATTTTCCTACAAATTCCATTGCATCAGTTTTTTTCTTACTGCTGCACTTACCACTGTGCAAATATGCCACAGTTTGGTTATCCATTTATCCAATGATGGACACCTGAGTTGATTCTATTTCTTAGCTATAATGAATTGAGCAGATATAAATATTGTTGAGCAAATATCTTTGTAGTTATGTAGAGAAGCATAGAGTATTTAGGGTAAATTCCCAGTAAGGAAATAACTTGGTCTGTTGGTAGCTCTATGTTCATTCTTTTCAGGAATCTCCATATTGATTTCCATAGTGGTTGCACAAGTTTGCATTCCCACCAAGAGTGAATGAGGGTTCCTCTTTCTCCACATAGTACATTGTGGGGGTACCCATCACTTATGTTGAAGAGACCATGTCTGTATGTAATGACCAAAGTTTTTATCTCTGGTTAGGTAGGAGTTGAGTGTCCTCAGTGTCTATCTCCTTCACCCTTCTGCTGATATCAAGTTCACTGAGAAAGCAGCACTCTTGCTCATTTCCTCAATTCTTATATGGTTTCAGCTGGGGCCCTGGTGAAGTGTGATGGCTGTTTCTCAATATTTTAATCGTTGTCATCCTTACTGGAGTAAGGTCAAACCTCATGGTTGTTTTAATTTGCATTTCAGTGCTGGAGAGATGGCTTAGCAGTTAAGTGCTTGCCCGTGAAGCCTAAGGACCCTGCTTCTAGGCTCAATTCCCCAGGACCCACGTTAACCAGATGCAAAAGAGGGTGCATGAGTCTGAAGTTCGTTTGCAGTGGCTGGAAGCCCTGGTGAACTCCCATTCTCTCTCTCACTCTCTGCCTGCCCCTCTCTCTCTCAAATAAATAAAAAAAAATAAACAAAAAAATAATAATTTGCATTTCCCTGAAGGTTAGGGGTGTTTAAAATTTTCATAAGTGTGTGTTAGCAATTTATATTTCTTCCTCTGTAAACTCCCTTTTCAGTTCCGTGTACCCCCTCTTTTTTTGAATTGGGTGTTTTTCTTTTCTTTTCTTTTTGTTTTATTTGAGGCAAGGCTAACAGACTGGCCATTTTTATGACAGAGAGAGAGAAAGAGAGAAATGAATGAATTAGCATGCTAGGGCCAGCAACCAGTGTAATCAAATTCCAGATATCTGTGCCACCTGTGTGCATGTGTGACCTTGCTCATGTGTCATCTTGTGTGTCTGACTTACATGGGATCTGTTGAGTTGCACATGGCTCCTTAGGCTTTTCAGGCAAGTGCCTTAACCATTAAGCCACCTCTCTAGCCCTGTTTTATTTTTTTGCTGTTGTTGGTAGTGGTTTTATTTTATTTTATTTTATTTTTTGGAGGGTGTGGCGTTTTTAAGGTCAGGCCTCACTCTAGCTCAGGTTGACCTGGAACTCACTATGGAGTCTGAGGGTAGCCTCAAACTCATAGTGCTCCTCCTACCTCTGCCTCCTAAGGGCTGGGATTGAAAAGATGTGTGGCACCACTCCTGGCTGCAGCCCTGATTTTTTAGTTATTTTTTAAAAATTTCATTGTATATTCTAGATATTAGGCTTCCATCAGTCATATTGATGGCTAAAATTTTCTCCCATTCTATGGGTAATATATTGGTTCTGATTATGATATGTTTGTACAAAATTGTTTTCGCTTCCTGAGATCCCATTTGTTCAGTGATTGTTTAATTTCCTAGGATACTGGGGTTTTGTTCAGGAAGTCTTTCCCCACTGCTGTATCATGTAGAGTTCCTTTTATTTTTTCTTCCACAACTTGAAGAGTTTCAGCTCTTATATTGAGGTGTTTAATCCATTTGGACATGATTTTTGTGGGTATTGAGATGAGTGCATCTAGTTTCATTATCTACATATGGTTATCCAATTTGTCCAGCACCATTTGGTGAAGATGCTCTTTTCTCCACTGTACTCTTTAGGCACATTTTTCAAAGATCAAGTAGCTGTAGTTAGTGTAGCTAGTTATGTAAACTTCAGGTCTTCAATTTAGTCCCATTGGTCTATATTTCTGTATTTAGTCCAGTACCATGCAGTTTTTGTTAATATGGCTTTATAATATAGCTTTAGATGAGGTGTGAGATGCCTCCAAAGGTCTTTCCCTTGTTGTGGATATGTCTGGCTATCCAAGGACTGCTGCCATTCCATATGAATTTTGAGATAATTTTTTTTCTTCAATCTATGTGATTTTTTTTTTTTTGATCTATGTGAAGAATGATGTTGGGATTTTTATTGGTACTGCATTAAACCTGTATATATCTTATGGTAGAATTGCCATTTTCACCATATTAATTCTGACTATCCAGAAGCATTGAGAGGTCTTTCCATCTTTTGAGTCATACTCAATTTATTTCTTGTTTTTATGGTTCCATCATATAGGTCTTTCACATCCTTGGTTAGTGTGATTCCAATGTATTTAATTTTTTGTGGATATTGAAAATGGGACAGTCTCACTGATTTCTTTCTCTGTATATTTCTCATTTGCATACATAAAGACTACAGATTTTTGCATGTTGATTTTGTATCTGGCCACTTTGCTCAAGGAATTAATTACCTGTAGGAGTTTTGAGATGGAGACTTTCAGGTCACCTGTGTATAGAATTATGTCATCTGCAAATAAGGCTAACTTGACTTCTTCATTTAGAATTTGTATCCCTTTTATTTCTTTCTCCTGTCTTATTGCTTGTGCTAGTACTTCTAGTACTATGTTGAAGAGCAGTGGTGAGAGAGAGCACCAATGTTTTGTTCCTGATATCAATAGCAACTCCTTCAATCTCTCCCCACTAAGTAATATTTGGCCTTTAGGTGCTTTATTTATAGCCTCTATTGTGTTGAGATATAAACCATCTAAGCATATTCTCTCCAGAATTGTGATTATGAAGATATGTTATATTTTGTCAGAGGCTTTCTCAGAACCTATTGAAATGATCATGTGGTTGTTGTTATTAAGTTTATGTATGTGGTGTATTACATTGACCAATTTCCATATGTTGAACCATCACTTTATCCCTGGGATGAAGCCTACTTGATCAAGGTGGGTGTGGTGGTTGGATTCAGGTTTCTTCCCTCAAGTCTGTAAGCCAAAATACACCATTTTTTTTCCCCACAAGGTGTTATTGGTCAGCTGTTTTCTACCAGGAATTTAAACCTGACTGAAACAATAAAATTGGCACTGAGAAGTGGTATCATTGATTCTAGAAATCTGACTGTGGCTTTAGCTTCTTAGAACTGCTTTTCAGGAGGAATGTGGATAAATTTGAAATTTTGGCTTAAAAATGCCTTGCAGTGCAGTAAGCACAGTTTGATGGACTGTTATGGTCAGAGTTGAAAGACCTGAATACAGTAAGAACTATGGACTGTGAGGTTGGGCTTATGAGGGTTGAGAAAGTGCTTTGCCTTGACTCGGCTAGAACTAGTTTGTGTGAGAGGCTTCCTATTATGCCTATTTCCTGAGAACTTCTGCAGGTTGCATTGCATAGAAATGGACAGCTATGAATAGAGGGATATGACACAGAAAAAAAAAATCCTTGGGCCAAAACTTCTGACCATTTACCTGCAATTGTATGAGAGATCACAACTATTGAGATTGGGCCAGCTGATCTGCATTGGGACAACAGAAAAAATGCAGAGTTTTTGAAGTAGCCTGAATGCTGAAGGAGTGTCCTATTCCTCAAAGTCTGCTTTATCTTTCCCCCACCCCTGAATTAACAAATTGGCAGCCCACCTGGAATTTGGAGTATAAGAAATACAGGAAGTGGGGGGCATTGAATTTCTAACATAGGCTTGTATTTTGAAAATGGTCATAGGTAGTGTGAAGGAGGCTTGCTGGATTTCCTGCATAGAGACCAGATGGAGCCATGCAGATGAACCATGGGTTGCAATGGAGGCCCAGTGGAGATGCCGTGATTATAGGGTTGCTGAAAAGGACAGCTACAGGCACCAGATGAAGTTTTCTGGGACTAAGAATAGCCTAACTGGAGGGGCAGACTAGGTAATCCAGAGACTTATCAGTGGTAAGAATTATTAGACTTGGAGACTTGTCATTGACTAGAGTTGTTGGACTTGGAGTTACAGAGTTTGGTATTGCCCTGTTTAACTCTTGTATTGGTTTAGGACTTCTTTGCTATATCCAGTGCCATCTTTTGCAGTGTGAATATTTATTCTGTGCATCATGTATTTTTGGAGGGATTTTTTGGTATTATTGCTCAGTTAAAAGACCTTGGATTATGGGAATGTTTGAACGTATTTGGCATCGATAAAAAGCTATGGGCACTTTGAAAGGTGGACTGAATGAATTTCACTTTATTTATTTTATTTTTCTAATTTAATTTATTAGTTTTCTTTTCAGCAAATACAGGCAGTTTGGTACCATTATTTAGGCTCATTCATGATCTACTCCCTCCCATTGGACCCTCCTTGTTGATGTAAATGGGCCATGCATTGTGGAGTTAGCCCACAGTTATTGGTATGATAAATGTCTCTGCAGATCATGACCCAACATATGACTCTGACATTCTTTCTGACCCCTCTTCCGCAAAATTTCCCTGAGCCATGTTGGGTTCATTTTTGGTCTGCTTCAGTGCTGAGGTGTTGGGGGCCTCTGAGGCTCTGGCTCTCTGACTTGGTAGGAGTTGATTTTTCTTTGTGTTGATCTCCTTCCCCTTTGTGCTGGTATCTGGTTCACAGGAAAACATCACCCTTGCTTGTTTCACCAATTGTCCTTAGTTTCAGTCGGGCCCCTTTTGAAGTATGATGGGGCAGCTCTCTCCTTAGGATCTGCATCTATCTAAAAAAGAGAAGCAGATTCTCCAATGGAGAGTAAGTTAGCACCCGGGAAAATTGAGATAACACCTACTTTTTTGATAGAGTTTCATAGGTGTAGGCCCTCTTATACCCCATGATTGATGGTAGCTTGATATTGGAGAGTGGGCATATGTTTGGGTATGGTTCTGACTTGTTTCTCACCTCTAGCTATTGGTCTCATACCACTGAGGGGATCAGTTAGCCAAATCAAGAGCAGTTGGTTCCTCACCATGGCTGTGTGCCACTAATGCACTTTTGTGGGCATCACATCAGGTTATTTGTTGCTAATTAGGTTAGAAAATAAGTTGCTTGAACAGATATTGGTCATTTCCCCCAGTCACCCATGTAGCACCTTCTGGCACTAGACACACTGACTGTCTGGGGACTGACTCTATCCTGGCTTCCAGCCATGCCATTCCATTTTATGTGTCAGATGCGTATGGAGTCTTAAGCAATAGGGTCTTACCATTGTCTTTGCGTATTATATGCTTGTCTGTAAAGAAATTCTTCAGCTTCATATGATCCTATTGGTTGAATGAATGTTTAAGAACTTGAGCCACTGGGGTTTTGTTCAGGAAGTCTTTTTCCATTCCTGTATCATGGAAAGTACTTCCTAAATTTTCTTCCAGTAGTATTTGAGCTTCAGGTCTTATGTTGAGGTCTTTGATCCATTTGGATTTGAGTGTAGTGCATGGTGAAATGTGTGGATCAAGTTTTAGTTTCCTGCATGTGGTTCTCCAGTTTGTCCAGCACCATTTGTTGAAGATGCTGTCTTTTTTCCAGCCTATATTGTTTGGGCCTTTGTTGAATATCAAGTAGCTATAGTTGCTTGACCCAAAATCCGGGCCCTCAAGTCTATTCCATTGGTCTATACTCCTGTTTTTCTGCCAGGACCATGCTGTTTTTATTACTATGGCTTTGTAGCAGAGCCTTAGATCAGGTATGGTGATACCACCAGAGGTATTTCTTTTGCTGAGGATATGTTTGGATATGCGAGGCCTTCTGCCTTTCCATATGAATTTTGAGATCATTTTTTTCTATCTCTCTGAAGAACACTGTAGGGATTTTAATTGGAATTGTGTTAAATCTATATAATGCCTTTGGTAGGATTGTCATCTTCACAATGTTAATTCTGCCTATCCAGGAGCATGGGAGGTCTTTCCAACTTCTCAAGTCCTCCTCAATTTCTTTTTTGAGAGTTTTTATATTTTCATTGTATAGATCTTTTACTTCCTTGGTTAACGTTATTCCAAGGTATTTTTTGTTGTTGTTGTTATTGCTATTGAAAATGGGACTATGTCCTTTATTTATTTTCTGTATCTTTGTCATTTGCATATAGAAATGCTACTGATAATTGTGCATTGATTTTGTATCCTGCTACTTTGCTATAGGAGTTAATCACCCTCAGGAGTTTTGGTATGGAGTCTCTCGGTTCTCTTACATATACCATCATGTCATCAGTGAATAGAGCTAACTTAACTTCTTCCTTTCCAAATTGAATCCCTTTTATTTCCTTCTCCTCTTATTGCTTGAGCTAGGCCTTCCAGAACTATGTTGAAAAGCACAGGTGAGAGAGGCCATCCCTGTCTTGTTCCTGATCTCAATGGGAATTCCTCCAGTCTCTCTCCATTAAGTATTATTTGGGCCTTTGGAGCTTTGTTTATTATGGCAAGATGTGAACCGGCCATGCCAATTCTCGTCAATGTTTTGATCATGAAGTGATGTTGTATCTTGTCAAAGGCCTTTTTTGCATCTATTGAAATGATCATGTGGTTTTTATGTTGAAGCTTGGGTATGTGGTGTATTATATTGACAGATTTTCGTATGTTATACCCCCCTTGTGCTCCTGAGATAAATCCCACTTGGTCAAGGTGGATAATGCTTTTGATGTGTTTTTGGATTCGGTTTGCAAGTTTTTTTTCAGGATCTTTGCATCTATGTTCATTAGGGAAATAAGCCAGTAGTTTGCTTTTCTTGTGGCATCTCTGCCTGGTTTTGGGATTAGGGTGATACTAGCTTCATAGAAGGAGTTGGGTAGCTTTCCCTGTTCTTCAGTTGTGTGGCACAGGTTTAGAAAGATTGGTTTGAGTTCTTCCATAAAGGTTTGATAGAATTGTGATCCTGGACTCTTCTATTTTGGGACATTTTTTTATTAATTTTTCAATCTCCAAGAGTGTGATGGGTTCATTGATGTGATTAATGTGCTCTGAGTTTAGCTTTGGTAGATGATATGCATCCAGGAATTTATCCATGTCCTCCACATTTTCCAGTTTTGTGGAGTAGAGGTTTTTGAAATAAGTCCTGATGATTCTACCAATTTCACTTATGTCTATTGTGATCTCTCCTTTTTTCATTATGAGTTTGGTTAATTTGGAGTCTCTCCTCTTTTTGCTTGATCAAATTGGCCAGAGGTTTCTCAGTCTTGTTTATTTTTTCAAAGAACCAGCTCTTTGTTTTGTCAGTTGCCTTAATTGTTTCCTTGGTTTCCAATTCATTAATTTCTGCTCTGATTTTAATTATTTCTTCCTTCTGGAGTTCTTTGGGTTGGATTTTTCTTGCTTTTGCAATGCCTTTAGGTGGATGGTTAGGCTATTGATTTGGGATCTTTTTGTCTTTTTTTATGAAGGCATTGAGGGCTATGAATTTTCCCCTGAGGACTGCCCTCATTGTGTCCCATAAGTTTTGGTATGATGTGTTCTCATTGTCATTCAATTCCAGGAATTTTGCAATTTCATTTTTTTTATTTGGTCTTCCATCCATTTATTGTTTAAGAGTGTGCTATTCAGTTTCAAGTTGCCATTGGGATTCTTGGTGGGTTTTTGTTGTTGATTTCTAGGAATATAGCATTGTTATCTGATATCATGCAGGGAATTATGTCGATTTTCCTAAATATGTGGAGGCAGTCTTTGTGATCCAGTATATGGTCTATTTTAGAGAATGTTCCATGGGCTGCTGAGAAGAATGTGTAGTCTGTGGATTTGGAATTGAAAGTTCTGTAGATGTCTGTTAGTTCTAAGTGTTCTATGGTTTTTTTTTGAGCTCTCTTACTTCCCTGTTGTGTTTCTGTTTGGATGATCTGTCTATTACTGATAATGGCGTGTTGAAGTCCCCAGCTATGATGGTGTTGGTGGTTATTTCTGTTTTATTTTCAAGTAGGTTTTGTTTTATGAACTGTGTTGCCCCTGTGTTTGGTGAATACAGAGTTATGATTGTAATATCCTCTTGATGGATTGTTCTCTTTATAAGTAGGTAGTAGCCTTATTTGTCTTTTTTGATTGTTTTTGGTTTGAAGTCAATTTTATCTGAAATTAATATAGCCACACCTGCTTGTTTCTTATTCCCATTTGCTTGGAATATTGTTTTCCACCCTTTCACCCTGAGGAGTTTTCTGCCTTTAGTGGTAAGGTGGGTTTCTTGAAGGCAGCAGACTGAGGGGTCTAATTTTTTGATCCACCCTGTTAGCTTGTGTCTCTTGATGGGTGAATTAAGGCCATTAATATTTAGGGTGATGACTGTGAGATTTGATTTGATCCCTGCCATGTTGTGGTAGTAGAGATGTGTTGGTGTTTTCATGAAATTTTGTGTCTACTCTGGTTTTGGTTGTTGTGATCTGCTTCTTGTATGCATTTGTGTTTGGTTATTTGTTTCTTCTCTGTTGAGAATTTCCTGGTATACTTTCTGTAGGTTTGGTTTTGTGTTCATATAATTGTAAAGCAGAGTTTTGTCAAGGAATGTTTTCCTTTCACCATCTATTACAAGGGAGACATTTGCCAGGTAGAGTAGTTTGGGTTGGAAACCATAGGTTCTTAAACTTTGGAGAGTTTCACTCCAGGCCCTTCTAGATTTCATGGTTTCCCTTGAGAAGTCTGAAGTAATTCTGATGGGGTTTCCTTTGAAAGTGGTGTGCTGTTTTGCCCTAGCTGCTTTTAGGATTTTTTCCTTGGTGTCAATGTTTAGAGTCTTAATGATAATATGTCTTGGGGAGTTTCTCCTTAGGTCTAGTCGGTTGGGAGTTCTGTTCACTTCTTGTATCTTGAAGGGCCTTTCTTTTAAGAGACGGGGGAAGTTTTCTTCAATTATTGTGTTAAATCAGTTCTCCATGACTTTGGTCTGAAATTCTACTCCTTCTGGTATTACATTGATTCTGATATTAGGACGTTTAAGTGTATCCCACAATTCCCTTATGTTCTGTTCACAGGAACTTTTGAACTTACTGAAATTTTTGCACTCTCGAACTGTTTCTTCCATTTTGTCTTCCAGATCAGATTTTCTATCTTCCACTTCGCTGACTCTATTCTTGAGGGCCTCTAGTGAGTTTTGGACTTGTTCAATTAAGTTTGCATTTTCTACTACTTTCCTATGTATCACTTCCATTGCTCTGTCCAGCTCCCTTTTCACCTCATTTTCTGATTTTCTTGATGATTCTTGGAAATCATCCTTGCATTTGTTTATGTTTTCATGTAGTGTGGCCAGCTGATTTTTAAGGTCCTCTTTTTTTTTCATTCTCCCTCAACTCTCTTAGTTCTCTTTGAATTCCTTCCAGTGTCTTATCATATTGCTCTAGCTTAGTGATGGTAGCATCCACATGATTATCTCTCCTTTGTAGCTTTCCTGCTAGATCTAGCAGTAGGTTGGTCAGGGTTGCATTGCTCATAGCTTCCACTTGATGTTCTGATCCTAAACACTCTTCTTTGTTTTGGTTAGATGTAATCCTTGTTGGACTGGGTGATCTGTCTGGATCATCTTACATTTTATTTTTCATGTTATTTCTTTTGTGCTGTGGTCTACCCATGTCAGTGTATGGGCAGGTAGGTGGGTGGAGCAGCCTGGCTCTAGCTCAATTAGAATCCAAGGCAGCCTGGGGTAGTTGCAAGCAGCCTGGGTTTTTGCTCTCTCTTGCCAAAGCTGCCTATCTATTGCCTGACAAGGGCGCCAAAGTTGCCTGAATTCTCACCTAGTAATTCTCCAAAGCTGCCTGCCTTCAAGCTTGAAAGGGGACTGAGGTAGCAAGCTCTGAAGCTGTCCAAACTCTGGCAGGGAACACTGGGACCTTCAAACAGTCTGTGCTCTCCGCCTCAGGGGAGTGGGGGATGGGTGGCGACAGACAGGTAAGGGATGGCACCTGAGCTGGCGCTAGTGACTTAGTGTTGGCTTGTGTGGCCCTTTCTGTGGGACTGGGCCCACTGCACCTGCAATTGTAGTGCAGAGGCAGCTGATGCTGTCATGGGATCAGGACACAGCAGAGGCTGTCTGGGGAGCAAGTGATGTGAGCACAGCAGCAGGGGATCTGGCAGCCGCCTAATCACGAAAGAGGTGGCCCTCGTGGGTGTGAGACCCAGCACAGCATGGCGGCCAGTGTGCCTGATCAGAGCACACTGGTGGAGGTCCCTGTATCAGCGCAGCGGGCTGGCGGGTGCACGATGGGCTGGCATGCATTTGATCAGAGCACAGCCGCTTGGGTCGCAGGGTGCGGTGGCTGTATGTGGGTTAGACTACCCACCCGTGGGGGGATCCATGTTTCCCTGTTTTTCCCCACTCTGTGCCCTCCCACTGGCAAGAAGACCCTGATAACCCTTAATTTATTGCCTTTCTTTCCCCAGTATCTGCAGAGCAGCTAGGCCGTCGCCACCTTGGCTGGAAGTCCCGAATTTCATTTTATATTATGTATGACTATCAATTTATGTAGTTCAGGGTCAGAATGTGGTGGTTTGATTTAGGTATTCCCCATAATATTAGGTGTTCTGAATGGTATGTCCACAGCTGTTGGCAATTTGCGTATTAAACCCTTCCGGATGCAGTGTATTGTTGGAGATGGGTTTATGGTGCTATACCTAGCTTCCTTTTGCCAGTGTTTGTCACACTTTCCTTCTATTGCCCAACCGATGTGGCCAGGGTGTGATGTCCACCCTCTGCTCTTGCCATCATTTCCCATTGCCACCATGGAGCTTCCCCTCGAAAGCTTTTGTACCACAAGCTACTCTTGGTTGGGTGTGTTTTCTGCCAGGAATGAGAACCTGATAAACATAGTTTTATTCTCTTGTTGTATCTCCACCTGGTTTTGGTTTTAGTATGATTACAGCTTTATAGAAAGAAATGGGGAGCAGTCC
The DNA here is from genome assembly GCF_020740685.1 of Jaculus jaculus. Lineage (NCBI taxonomy): Eukaryota > Metazoa > Chordata > Mammalia > Rodentia > Dipodidae > Jaculus > Jaculus jaculus. Next base: position 57,046,708 of record NC_059108.1, on the reverse strand, counting down.
CTGTTCTCTGATTATGTGGAAAAAATTGAAAAAAAATTGGTTTCAATTTTTCAATGAAGATTTGATAGAATTAGGTGGAGAAGCCATCCATTCCTGAAGTTTTCTTTTTAAGGAGGATTTTGATTACCTTTACCATCTCAGTGGAGGTGATAAGTTTGTTTAGGAGATTAATATTTTCTGAGTTTAGTTTTAGTAATTTGTATGTGTCTATGAATGCATTCATTTCTTCTGAATTATCCAATTTTGTGTTGTAGAGGTTTTGAAAGTAAGTCCTGATGGTTTTTCCAATTTTATTGATATGTGTTGTATCTCTCATTTTTCATTTCTAATTTTGCTAATTTGAGACATCTCTTTTATTCAGTTGACCAGATTGTTGATCATTTAGAAATCTTATTTTTTCAAAGAAGCAAGCTTGTCTTTTTATAAATTTCATTAATCATTTTTCTTAGTTTCCAATTCATTAATTCCTGCCCTAATATTGATAATTTCTTTCTGTATTGAGTTCTTAGAGTTGGATTCTTCTTGCTTTTCCAACATCTTTAGGTACATGGTTTGGTTATGTACTTGAGATCTCTGTGTCTTTGTTATGAAAACATTTAGTTTCCCTATAGGACAGCCTTTATTCTGTCCCATAAGTATTGGGAAGTTGTGTTCTCAAAATTTAATAATTTCATTTTTGAAGTCTTCCATAAATCATTCATTGTTTAAAAGTGTGTTGTTCAGTCTCCAGAAGCTGGTGGAGTTCCTGATATGTCTCTTGTTATAAAATTCTAGCTTTTAAGTATAATAATCTGACATGATGCAGAAAGTTACATTATTTTTTATGAATTTATAGAGGCATATTTTATGCCCAAAGTAATATCTATTTTGGAGAAGGTTCCGTGGGCTACTGCGAAGAATGTGTATTCTGTAGAATTGAGGATGAATGTTCGATAGATGGGAGTTAGCTATAGTAGAGCTTAGGTGTTGTTGAGCTCTATTATTTCATTGTTGATTTTGTGTTTAAATGGTGTGCTATTGATGGTAGTGGAGTATTGAAGTTCCCAACTACTATGGTGTTGTGTTTATATCTGTTCTGTTGTCAAGTAGGTTTTGTTTTACAAACAATGGTGTACCTGTGTTTGGTGCATATAGATGTAGATTGTGATGTCCTCTTGTTGGATTGATCCGTTGATCATTAAAAAGTGTCTTTCTATCTTTTTGATTACTTTTGGCTTGAAACCTATTCTATCAGCTATTAATAGAACAACACCCACTTGTTTCTTCTTTTTACCAGTTTTTTCTTTATTAGTTATATGCATAGTCAGTGTGCCAACAGTACATGTTGATACCATGTTTCTCCTCATCCCTATCTTTCCCCTTTCAAAAGGTCCCTACTTGTTAGGAATGCCAGTTATTACCATGAGAATCATGGGTTGTGCATTGTGGGGTAGACATCAGTTATGGAAAAGATGCAATGTCTCTGAGCATGATGTCCCAATTTGTGGCTCTAACAATCTTCCAGCCCCCTCTTTTGTGAATTTCCCTGAACCATTTTGGGTTAATTTTAGTTCTACTTCAGGGATGAGGTCCTGGGATCCTCTGTGTCTCTGTATCTCTGGTTTGGTAGGAGTTGTTCTCTGTGTCTATAATCTTCACCCTTGTGTTGGTACTAGGTTCACCAAGAATGCAGCACTCTTGCTCATTTCCCAATTTACTCTAAGGTTTCAACTCAGGCCCTGATGATGTGCAATGGACTGATTCTCTTCTCAGGTTGTGTATCCATCTGACAAAAAGAAGCAGATTCTCCAGTGGAGAGTAAAATCCACACTGGTTAAATGGGATAAACATTGCTAGTTTAGAGATAATTTAATTCCTGGAGCCCAAGAATGGTGGGATCCAGATACTGGAGTGCCGGTCTCCTCCTCAACGGGTTGGTAGTGCTGAAGGAAGGACCAGGTCTGCTGGTTCCTCCCAAGGGGTTGAGGAGAAAGAATGAGTGTCAGATGACTCAAAACCTCTCCTACTCACTGGATAAAAACCACTCTGAGTAGGTAGTCTTGTGGAAGCAGGAACTCACAGGAACTCACTTTATTGTTACAAGCAGTTGCCTATATAATGTTGGGGACAAAGGTAGGGATCCTAGGATGGGGTGAAATGTAAGGGCCAATAGTAAACTGTGACTATTGAAATGATAATTCCAACTCCTGTGTAGAAGTAGCAGGCCAGAAGCAATTAGGTGTCTTGTTGAGTCCTAGCTGGCCAAACTTTAGCTAGGCTCAGGAAGTTCTACTAGGCCTCGCACCCCAGCCTTTCAAGGCCCAACACTGGAGAGCAACTCATTTTTTTGATATGATTCTGACTTGTTTCCCAGTTCCAACTACGGATTCCATTTCACTGGTTATATCTGTTAGCCAACCCAGGAGCAGTTTGTTACCCACTATGGCTGTGTGCTACTATTCATCTCATGTGAGCATCACGTCAGGTTATCGGCTGAGTAGCTTAGACCTGAGTTGCTTTGAAAAATGTTGGCCATTTCCTCCCAGTAGTTCATGTAACACCTTCTGGCACTGGATGTGCTAACATTCTTGGGACTGGGTGTAATGCTAGAAATTAACAACAAGAGATGCCCCAAGAATCGCACCAGCTCCTAGAAACTGAACAAGACACTTAAACAATAAATAAGTAGTGGATAAAATACAAAATGAAATTGTAAAATTTCCAGAATTGAATGACAATGAGAACACATCATACCAAAACTTATGAGACAAATTGAAGGCAGTCCTTAGAGGAAAATTTATAGTGCTAAATGCCTTCATAACAAAGACAGATCCCAAATCAATAACCTAACCATCCACCTAAAGACACTAGAAAAATAAGAAAAATCCAACACCAAAAGCTTCAGATGGAAAGAAATAATCAAGATCAGAGAAGAAATTAATGAATTTGAAACTAAGAAAGCAATTCAGAAAATTGATGAAACAAAGAGTTGGTTCTTTGAAAAAATAAACAAGATTGATAAAACCCTGGCCAATTTTATCAAGCCTAATAAAAGGATGCTTCAAATTAACAAAATTAGAAATGAAAAAATGAGACACAACAGACATAAATGAAAATGGAAGAATCATCAGAACTTATTTCCAAACCTCTACTTCACAAATTGGATAATCTAAAGGAAATGGATGAATTCCTGAACATATAACACCTACCAAAGCAAAACTCAGAACAGATTAATCTCTAGCAAAGGAATAACTGGGCATTTTGTTAACTATATAGTCAACCTTTTTAGGAGTCTGCATATTGCTTTCCATACTGATGGTACCATCTTACATTCCCATGAACAGTGAATAAGGGTTCCTATTTCTCCACATCCTCACCAGCATTTGTTTTCATTTGATTTTTTATTCATTTTATGAGGTAGAGTCTGGTCCAGGCTGACCTGGAATTCACTATGTAGTCTCAGGGTGGCCTCACACTCATGGAGATCCTCCTACCCCTGCCTCCCAAGTGCTGTGATTAAAGGCATGCACCACCACACCCTGCTTCATTTGATTTTTTAATGTTTGCTATCCTTATGGAGTAAGGTAGAATCTCATAGTTGTTTTAATTTCCATTTCCCTGATGGTTAGGAATGTTGAAAATTTTCTTAAGCGTATGTTTGTCATCTTCCTCTTAGAAATCTCTGTTAAGTTCTCTGCTCCAATTTGTGAGTGGGATGTTTGATTTCTTATTGTTTAGTTTTTTTTTTTTCATAATGTTTTTGTTCACTTTTACTTATTTATTTGAGAGTGACAGAGAAAGAAAGAGGGAGAGAGAGAGAGAGAGAGAGAGAGAGAGAGAGAGAGAGAGAGAGAGAGAAAATGGGCAGGCCAGGGATTCCAGCCACTGCAAATGAACTCCAGATGCATGCACCCTCTTGTGCATCTGGCTAACATGGGTTCTGGGGAAATGAGCCTTGAACTGGGGTCCTTAGGCTTCACAGGCAAGTGCTTAACTGCTAAGCCATCTCTCCAGCCCTGTTTAGGTTTTTTTTTTTTTTTTTAATCTTATTTTATTTTTTCCTAATTTTTTAAATCATTTTTCATGATTATAAAAAAATCCCATGGTAATACCCTCCCTCCCCGTTTTCCCCCTTGAAATTACGTTCTCCATCATACCCCCTCCCCATGTGAATAAGTCTCTCTTTTATTTTGATGTCATGATCTTTCCCTCCTCTTATAATGGTCTTGTGTAGGTAGTGCCAGGTACTATCAGGTCATGGATATCGAGGACATTTTGTGTCTGGAGGGACCACCTTGTATGGAGTCCTATCCTTACTTTGGCTCTTATATTCTTTCCACCACCTCTTCTGCATTAGACCCTCACCCTTTGTGTGATCCAGATGTTACTCAGTACTCTAGTCACTTCTTTCCAGCACCATGATACCTTCTGAGTCGTCCCAAGGTCACTGCCACCTAAAAAGAGAAGATTCTCTACCCAAAGTGAGAGAAGCATTAATATAAGGGTATGAATATTAAGAAAAGTGCTTACTGGGCAGTTTGATAAGCAGACATATACACTTAGCCAGACATCAGCAGATGTTACACCCCTAGAGCTCATGGGACCCCTGCTTTAAGTTTTCAGTATCAGGGATGTATTCTCTCCCTTGGAGCAGGCCACCTGTCCAACTGGAGGGCAGTTGGTTTCCACCATGACAAATGTGCCAGTATTGCACCTGTTGGCCCATTTGGCCTGGCTGGCCAATTATAAGGCTTACAGTGTCCACTATTAAGTATCTTCGCTGGTGGTATCTCTTTCTCCCATTGAACTGCATGTAGAATGGCTTCTTCCAGCTTTCTGTCAGCTGGTCTACATGGAGGAGGTTATCAGCTCAGTTCCAGCAGGATTTCTCAGTTCCCTTGCAGTCCAAGTATGTGGAGTCTTCAGCAATAGAGTCTTACCATCTATTCCTGGTGGGAAACCCAGGGACTTTGCAATGGCCTATAATGTTTTGGGGGGAATCAGGGACCTCCCTGGCCAACAACTCACTGGAAGGTATCCCACCCTTGGCACTGAAAATATTCTGGCAATGATGCATGGTTCCTGAGTGTTCCATTCTCCAAAATAGGAGGATTCCATATGATTTATTTATATCCTCTTAGATTTTGATTAGTCCTCCCTCCACCTTTCCTTTACTCATTCTCCTCCCCTGACCTCACTTTGGGCCGTTTCACCCCCATTAATCTATTCTTCTACTTACATATATACAATACCAACCTAATAAGTACTCTCTTCCCTTCCTTTCTCTTCCCTTTGTATCTCTTTTTTAGCTTTTGGGCTCTGCTACTGAGATTTTCCTTCTCACACAGAAGTCCAATCATCTGTAGCTAGGATCCACATAAGGGAAAGACCTTATGGCACTTGGCTTTCTGGGCCTGGGTTACCTCACTTAGTATAATCCTTTCTGGATACATCCATTTTTCTGCAAATTTCATAACTTCATTTTTTCTTTACCACTTAGTAGAACTCCATTGTATAAATGTGCCACATCTTCATTATCCACTCATCTGTTGAGGGACATCTAGGCTGATTCCATTTCCCAGCTACTATAAACTAAGCAGCGATATATATGGTTGAGCATATACTTCTAAGGAAATGAGATGAGTCCTTAGGATATATGCCGAGGAATGCTATGGGGGGGGGGGGTCATATGGTAGATCAATTTTTAGATGTCTTAGGAACATCCACACTGATTTCCACAATGACTGGACCAGATTGCATTCTGACCAACAGTGTAGAAGGGCTCCTCTTTTTCCACATCCTCACCATCATTTATGGCCATCTGTTTTTATGATGGTAACCAATGTGATAGGAATGATTTATGTGTATTTTTTTGTATCCTGCTACATGGCTTTAGGTATTTATCAGCTCTAACAATTTGCTGGTAGAGTCTTTAGGGTCCTTTATGTATAGAATCATGTCATCTGCAAATAATGATAACTTGATCTCTTACTTTCTGATTTTTATCCCCTTTATGTGTGTCTCTTGCCTTATTGCTATGGCTAAGACTTCCAGTACTATATTAAATAACAGTGGGGACAGTGAACAGACTTGTCTTGTTCCTGATTTTAGTGGGAAAGCTTCCAGTTTAAGCTTGTCATAAATAGCTTTTAATATATGGAGATATGTTCCTTCTATTCCCAGCCTCTTTAGTACTTTTATCATGAAAGGATGTTGGATTTTGTCAAATGCTTTCTCTATGACTATTGAGATGATCATGTGATTTTTGTCCTTCAATCCATTTATATAACATATTGTATTTATTGATTTTCGTATAATGAACCATCCCTGCATCTCTGGGATAAAGCCTATTTGATCAGGGTAAATGATCTCTCTGATATATATTCTTGTATTCTGTTTACCAATATTTTGTTGAGAATTTTTGCATCTATGTTCATGAGGGACATTGGTCTGTAATTTTCTGTTTTTGTTCTATCTTTGCCTGGTTCTGGTATCAGGGTGATGCTGGCTTCATAAAAAGAGTGGTAGAATTCCTACCTTTTCTATTTTATGGAAAATCTTAAGAAGCAATGGTGTTAGCTGTTCCCTGAAGGTCTAGTAAAATTCAGCAGTGAATCCATCTTGGCCTGGGAATTTTTTTAGTTGGGACATTTTTGATAACTGTTCAGATCTACATGCTTGTTATAGGTCTATTTAAGTGATTAATCTCATCTTCATTTAATTTAGGTATATCATATAAATCAAAGAAATCATCCATTTCATTCAGATTTTCATACTTTGTGGAGTATATGCTTTTATAGTATGTCCCTATGATTTTTTGAATTTCTCTGGCATCTGTTTTGATGTTACAATTTTCATCTCTAATTTTATTAATTTGTGTCTCTTCTTTTTCTTTTGGTCAGATTTGCTAAGGGTTTATCAATCTTGTTAATCTTTCAAAAATCAACTCTTTGCTTCATTGATTCTTTGCATTGCCTTTTGGTTGCTGTTATTGTTTCTATTTCATTAATTTCTGCCCTAATTTTTATTACTTCTTCCCACCTACTGATTTTTGTTTTGCTATGTTGCTCTTTTTACAAGGCTTTTATGTGAAGCATTAGGTCATTTATGTGCAACCTTTCTAATTTCTTAATATATTCACTTAAGGCTATAAATTTACCTCTTAGGACTGCTTTAATTGTGTCTCAGAGATTTTGGTATGTTGTGTTCTCATTATCATTTGACTCTATGAATTTTTTGATTTCCTTTTTGATTTCTTCATTGACCCATTCATCATTTAGTAGTGTACTGTGTAGTTTCCATGATTTTGTGTATGCTCTATAGCCTTTCTTAAATTGATTTGTAGTTTGATTCCACTGTGGTCAGATAGAATGCAAGGAATTCTTTCAATTTTCCTGAACTTGTTAAGATTTGCTTTGTGTCCTAATATATGGTCTATTTTAGAGAATGTTCCATGTGCTGCTTAAAAGAATGTATATACTGCAGCCTTTGGATGAAATGTCCTGTATGTTAGGTCCATTCCTTCTATAACCTCATTCAGGCCAGATGCCCCTCTGTTTATTTTTTCCTGGGATGACCTGTCAATTGACAAAAGTGGGGTGTTGAAATCCCTCACTACCACTGTATTTGGTGTTATCTGCGACCTAAATTCTAATAGCATTTGCTTGATGAATTTGGGAGCCCCCATGTTAGTTGCATATATATTTATGATTGTAATGTCCTCCTGTTGGAGTGTGCCTTTAATCAATATAAAGTGACCTTCCTTAACTTTGTTGACTAATGTTGGACTGAAGTCTACCTTGTCAGATGTTAGGATAGCAACCCCTGCTTGTTTTCTAGGCCCATTTGCTTGAAACACCATTTTCCAACCTTCCACCCTAAGATAATGTCTATCCTTTGTAGAAAGGTGAGTTTCTTAGACACAACAAATTGTAGGATCCTGTTTTTTAACCCAGTCTGCAAACCTATGTCTTTTGGTTGGGGCACTGAGGCCATTGATATTAAAAGATATTGAAAGGTATGTTTTTATGTTTTCCATTTTATTTTGTATTTCCAGTTCTACCTTTGCTCTCTTGTGTTAACTAGTATTGAGTATTTTTTGTTTTTTCCAGGTTCCTTTTATGTGTGTTTTTCCTTCTCTTTAGCATGGAGGAGTCTTTCAGGTATTTTCTGTAGAGTTGGTTTTGTCTTCAAATCCTCCTTTAGCTTGCTTTTGTCATGGAATGTCCTTATTTCTCCATCTATTTGAATGGATAACTTTGCAGGATAAAGTAACCTTGGTTGACAGTTGTTATCTTTCAGAACTTAGAATACATGAGTCCAAGCTCTTCTAGCTTTTAAAGTTTGTGTTGAGTAATCTGCTGTAATCCTGATGGTCTTCCCTTTGTAGGTAACTTGATTTTTCTCTCTAACTGCTTTCAATATTTTTTTCTTTGCATTTGTGTGTTTGGTAGTTTGATTATAATATGGTAAGGAGAGGTACTTTCCAGGTTTTGTCTGGCTGGGGTTCTAAATGCTTCCTATATTTGCATTGGCACCTCTTTCCCAATGTGGGGGATGTTTTCTTCTATGACTTTGTTGAGGATGTCTACTATGCCTTTGGAGATAAATTCTTCTCCTTCTACCATGCCCTGAATTCTTATATTCCATCTTTTCATAGTGTCCCAAATGTCTTGAAATTCCCATCCATACTTTTCTATTAGTTTGTTTTTCTTTTTGTTGGACTGTATTAGATCTGCCACCTGGTCTTCTAGCTTAGATATTCTGTCCTCTCCTTCATCCTTTCTACTGGTGAGATTTTTCTACAGAGTTTTTTTTTTTTTTTTTTTAACATCATTAACTGTGTTCTTCATTGCTAGTAATTCTGACTAGGTTTTCTTTATTATTTCTATTTCCTTATTTATGACTTGTATTGATTTTTGTATTTCATTAAATTGGTGTCTTATGTCTTCTTAGATTCCTTTGATTTCCTCTTTGATTCCTTTGATTTGTTCTTTGACTTCTTTGAACATATTTATAATCATTCTTTTGAAATCTTTCACAGGCATTTTGGTGGATTTATATTGTCTTGATTTTTCGTGTTTATTATGCTATTATGTATATATTTTTGCATCTTGGATTAAGTTAATTCTTGGATTTTTCTAGCTATGTGGGTTTTCTTAACTGTATCAATTGATGTGATGTTATATATCTTCAGGGTTGGAGCTTAAGGTGTTAGGTGTGGCTCTTAAGACTCTCAGAGTATCTACAAAGGTGTTCCTAGGTGTTGGGTTTGCCTGCTATGGGAGTATTCAAGTAGGCTGAGTGGAACAAAATACGAATAGATTCTCAAATGTAACTAAACAATGTACAAATTCAATGAAAGATAGCATTGAGTATTTATGCAAGAGTAGGTATTATAACAACATATCTTCTATCAAGAAAAAGGTTAAAATGTATGGTCTGCTGATGGTTCCAAGTCAGCTTGTGACTAAGTGAGATCCTTCCCTGATGCCATCCCAGTTACCTTTTGGATGGTTTTGGTCTCAGTTATACGTCTCTCTTTGGTGCCCTTTGGGTTCACATAAGTTGGCTGGATTGCTGGACTGTTGTTCTGTTTTCTGTAGCTGGGCACTGGCTTTTCCAGTTGGGCAACTGTCAGCTGTGGCCCCACAGACCTGGCACCAAAGCTGCTGGAGCTGGTGCTGCTGGAGCTCCCACTGCCGCTCCTGCTGCTGGATCCGCTGCTGCTGCTGGAGCCGCCGCTGCTATTGCTGATGGATCTGCCGCTGCTGGAGGTACTGCTGCTGTTGCTGCTGCCAGAGCTGGAGCTGGAGCTGGATCCGGAGCCACCTCTTCCACTGGTACTGCTTCTTAGGCCTGCCTGTGTGGGCTCTGGGTGCCCTGGATCTCTCCTCCTTCTCTGCTGGCATTTTTAATTGCTTATACACCTCACTTTTTAGTAAAGTGTGTATTTTTCTTGGTATTCGTTGGCTTTTTCTCCCCTAGGGTTCTTTGGTGTGATTCCTAAGCCGCCATCTTAACTGGAATTCAAGAAAAAAAATCTTGTTTAGGTTTTTGGGTTCTTTGTAGATTCTATAATTTAGACCTCTGTCCATTGTATAGCCAGCAATTTTTCCCTTTCTATGGGTAGTCGATTGGCTCTATTTTTGCATATTTGTTTATGAAACTTTTTTTTTTTTTTTTTGCTTTATGAGATCCCAATAGTTGAGTGATTGTTTAAGTTTCTGAAATATAGGGGTTTTGTTCAAAGTCTTTCATCTCTTCTTTATTGTGAAAGCTCCTAATATATTTTTTTTTCTTCCAGTAGAAGCATAGTTTCCAGTCTTATACTGAAGTCTGTGATCTATTTGCACTTGAATTTTGTACATGGTGAGATGTGTGGATCTAGGAATTTTACAATTTCTTTTTTGTTGTTTGTCCACAGCCCATTCATTCTTTAAAAGTTTAGCCGCCAGGAATTGGTGGAGTTCTTGTTGTGTCTCTCATTAATTTCAAGTTTTAAAACATTGTAATCTGACATGATGCAGAAAATTACTTAAATTGTCCTGACTTTATGAAGGCAATCTTTATGGCCTACTATAGGGTCAATCTGGAGAAGCTTCCAGGGGATGCTGAGAAGAATGTGTATTCTGTAGAGTTGGGGTAGAAAGTTCTGTAGATATCATTAGGTCTTGTTGTTCTATGATGCTGTTGGGCTCTATTATTTCCCTGCTGATTTTATGCTTGGATGATCCATCTATTGATGATAGTGGACTGTTGAAATACCCAACTATGATGTCATTGGTATTTATTTCTTTTATATTGTAGAGTAGATTTTGTTTTGTGACCTTCTTTGCCCTTTTTGATTATTTTCTGTTTGAAGTCTCTTATCAGATATTAATATAGCAACACTCACTTTTTAAAATTTCAATTTTCTTGGAAAACCATTTTCCAATTTACCCTGAGAAGGTGTCTATCTTTAGTGGTGAAGTGGGTTTCTTTTTTTTTTTTAATTTAGGAATTTTTTAAAAATTTATTAGTTTTATTTTCATCAAATACAGGCAGGATCTGCATCTATATGAAAAAGAGAAGCAGATTCTCCAATGGAAAGTAAGTTAGCACCCAGAAAATTGAGATAACACTTACTTTTTTGATAAAGAGTTTAATAGGTGTAGGCCCTCTTGTACCCCATGATTAATGGTAGCTTGATATAGAAGAGTGGGCTTATGTTTGTATATGGTTCTGCCTTGTTTCCCAGATCCAGCTATGGGTCCCATACCACTGAGGGGAACAGTTAGCCAAATCAAGAGCACTTGGTTCCCCTCCATGGCTGTGTGCCACTATTTCACTTGTGTGGGCATCACACCAGGTTATTTGTTGCTAAGTAGGTTAGACCATGAGTTTCTTGGACAGATATTGGTCATTTCCCCCAGTCGCCCATGTAGCACCTTCTGGCACTAGACACACTGACTGTCTGGGGACTGACTCTCTCCTGGCTTCCAGCCATGCCGTTCCATTTTACGTGTCAGCTGCATATGGAGTCTTCAGCAATAGGGTATTACCACAGGCCTTTGGTCAGTCATCAAGTACTCTGACAGAAGTCTGTCATTCTTTTAGGAAACCTTGTAGGTTTCGCTGATCAAAAGCTCATTGTGGATAGTAGCCCCATGCTGGTAGTGTGGGTTACAGGTCAGTTCCCACTAAGAAAATGAGGAAAAAAATGACTATTATACAAGAGTTAGAGAGTAAAGAGAGAGGGGGGGCAAGGGGAGAGGGAGGGAGGGAGATGTAGAAGATTTAGGTTACACTTGATCCTACCCTGTCCAGTGTCTTGTGGTTCACATGTTTCCTGTGAGAGTCTAGTGAAGGTTCAGCCATTTGGTTTGCCTTTTAGGAAGTAGAATTTTATGGTACCATTGCTGTTTGGATCCAGATTAGTGTTTCCCACCCCTTTGATGCCCTCCTCTCCCTCCCCATCCATCATAGAGTCTAGTCCATGAGGTGCTTGCTGGGTATGTAAGTTGTCTTGGGTAGATTCAGGTTAGGTGTTGTAGATTAGTGAGACTATGTGGCAATTTTTTTTTTTTTTTCTGTGATTGGGTAAGTTCACTGAGAATGATCTGTTCCAGCTTCAACCACATTTCCTCAAATTTCTTTGTGTCATTTTTTTCTTACTGCTGTATGGAATTCCATTTTATATATACACCACATCTTAGTTATCTATTCTTAACAGACCCAGCTATACCCTTACTGGGCATCCACCCTAAAACCTTCAAACCACAGGCCAAAGAGATTTGCTCAACAATGTTTGTAGTGGCTCATTTCATAATAGCTGAAGTGGGTTTCTTGAACACAGCAGATAGAGAGGTCCAATTTTTTGATCCATCCTGATAAACTGTGTCTATAGTGGGTGAGTTAAGACCATTAATATTTAGTGTTATTTCTGTGAGGTTTGAATTATTCCATGGCATGATGAGCTAATTTTGGGGTTTCTTGTTTTCTTATGTACTGTTTTGAGCCCAGTTTGTTTTGGTTATTGTGATCTTCTTCTTGTTGGCTCTTGAGATTAGTTGTTTGACTGTTCTGTGTGGATTATTCCTGTGGGTCCCTGGATCCTCAGGGCCATGGATCCCCAGAGACATTCAGACAACTTCAAGAGCAATATCTTGAGCAGTCATGAGGGCAACTGAAAGTAAACCTGGGAGACAGCTTCAGAGAGTAGCTCGTTTATATGTTAAGGACCTGAGTTTTTATATGCAGTTGAGAGAGCCGTGAGAGGGTTCTAAGGAGATTGGTGGGTTGAAAGGTTGTTTGCTAAAGCCAGGTGTGATGGTACATGCCTTTAATTCTTTCACTTGGGAGGCAGAGGTAGGAGGCTACCCTAAGAATACATAGTGATTTCCAGGTCGAGCTAGTGTGAGACCCTACCTCTGGACCTCCCCACCACCACCACAAAAATGTTGCTTGTTGATGCCTAGGTATGTTCATTTGAGCACACAGGGAGAGAGAGAGGTGATCTACATAGTTTTGGGAAGAGAGTCACAGGGGAATGGGATGTGTGAAGGCTACTGGCTGATAAAGAGTTTCCTGGGCAAGTGGCAAATGGTCACAGGGCTATGAGGAAAGCCTAAATCTTAAGATGTCCAGGTGTCCCCAGACTTGAGGGGAGTGGCCTCTTGTACCCTGGGACCTTTAGCCCTGCCTGGAAACTCAGGCTCATTTTAACCCTTAGTGGTCCAGGATTCTTACCTGTGTCCAACAGCTTCCCCTTTGTTTTCATAATGGGGAGTAGTCATCATATATAGTGAGATCTTTTTATTCTATCATGGGTTCAGATAGAGCTAGATGGGGCATGAGGACCTTATTAATAGCAACCTTATCAATATTAGTTATTTGTTGTATGGGAAATGTGATGATGAAGGTGCCTATGCATAATAGGGTTCCTATAACAAGGAGGGTATTAAGGCAGGGGAGAAGTGAAGTGACTAAAGGGTTAGATAACCAAGTAGTGGCATCCTTAGGCTTGTAGCAGTCAAGCAGAGTTTTTTGAGAGTTTTAACATTTTTTCAACATCATTTGATTCATTAACAAAAATAACAACATTCTTCTTATAAGACCAAACATGTCCCCCTATGTTCAACAGTAATGAGGTCTAAGTCTTGACAGTTTTGAAGTACCACACCCACGAGAGAGTTCAATTGTGTCTGGAGAGATTTGAGGCTGTTGGTCACCTGAGGCACCCAGAGACAGCATCACACAGAGGCCCACCCACAGGAGGATGAAAATCTCTCTCAGTTGACATGGGTAGAGTTTGTAGACTGCTTCTTCTTTCCCGTAGAGATACACCTGTAGAACAATCAAGGCTGGGGAACAATAAGTGGGAGAGTAAAAACTTATTCATGTATGGATAGCCCATTGCACCAAAGGAGAGTGGGTGTCTTGACACAAGTAGTTATGGTCATGGAAATATTGAGGAAACATTCAGCTCTGGTCAGTTTGGAGCTGGACAGGTAAAGGGGCATGCCTTGACTGGCATAAAAGAGGGCAAAACCTTTCCTTTGCAGAGTCAGGGATGCAGTGCACATGATGGACGTAACACAGGCTAGTGGAGAACTGGGCCCTGCCTGGGCCCCCTAAGGGGCTTGGGAATTTTAGGAACAGTTCATTGGAAGTGGGCAAGAGATTAAAAAAAAAATCCTGCCCTTTTCACCTTCAGGAGTCCAGTAACTCTAACTGTAACACTCCCCCCCCCTTCCTTTTTTGCAGTTAGATAGCAAGAGGGCAATAAAATCAGATTGTTACCTATTTCCTGTAGTCTCAGTGTGGCCTCCAGCTCATGGTGCTCCTCCTACCTGTGCCTCATGAGTGCTAGGATTAAAGGTGTGCACCACTATGCTCAGCTTCCCATGACTTAAATTTAATAAAGCCTAACCAAGCTATTACAACATATTTTGCTTAACAGGAACATAAAAGTTATACTGACTGAAATTAAATCACTTAGAGCATTCTTAAGAGTTTGTAAGCAGTTGAAAAATATTTAACTTTAGGCATGGTGTTTAGGTTTAGCCTGAAAATTAGCTAGTTGTTCCTTCTAAAATTAAATTAATTTTAGGAAAATTTTGGTATGTTTTAGATCTCTTATATCCTTTCTACATATGCACATCTTTATCCACATACTTTAACATTCTGATCTAAATACCACTGAAACAGCATTTTTTTTCTCATTTTTTATTAACATTTTCCATGATTATAAAAAAATATCCCATGGTAGTACCTTCCCTCCTCCCCCGTGCTTTCCCTTTTGAAATTCCATTACAAGCACACTACATTCAACATTGAAAAAGTTCTTCCAGTTTCTTGCAATCAACTCATCTCACCCCATAATTAACCATCTTTATTAGAAGGCTATTACAAGTAACTGCACCCAATTGATTAATCCTATTATTCACTGACAATCAAGTAGTATAGATAAAAAGAATTTATGTCTAACACACTTGGAAATGTTTTACTAGGAATAACTAAGGCAAATTTTTGTTTCAGTCTTGAGACAGGCTGGCCTAGAAGTCAGGCTAGTTGCCTCCTTCTTTTAAGTAACAAAACATTCCAATTTAAAAAAAAAAAAAACCTGGTAAATAATGAGTCACCACTTAAGATATAATTTTGTTGCTTTGAATAATCCCGTATGTATATTGACTTAAAACATAGACTCAGTAATTATATCATGTAACAAAGTATGGCATTGTTTATGTAGACTTTCACCTCACCATAGGCTTTACTTAAATGTGACAAATTTTTGGCACTTCATGGCACCGGCATGATGTCCGTGGCTTGGTGGGGCAGGAGCTCCAGATCAGCCCCACCCTGCTCTCAGGCTCCCACCCAGGGTCAATCCAGTAGGCACAGAGACAACGGACAAGACACAGAGTTCCCTGCTGGCCTGGGTAGAAAATGGTCTTTGGTAGCAGAAATGGAGCCTCCAGAGTCTAGTATGCCCCAGAGCTGGCTTCACAAAAGGGCGATGAGGGGGAAGTAGGAGGAGGAGAAGCAGAGACACTGTACCTTCACTGGCCAAAACACCATTGTCTTGGCATGCATGAGCCCATCATCAGACCCATACAACCTTGGGGTGCTTGCACAGCTGGCTTGCAGTTTCAGTGCTGCCCTATTGGAGAAGCTTGGATGGAGAAGCAAATGCAGTGAGGAGAGATTTCCTTTTTGAACTTTTCATCACTTGGCTAGATAAGCTATGCTGGTACATGTGTCTGGGTAACATGGATCCCCAGAAATTATCCAGGGGGCAATCTGGAGGACTTCTTCCCAGAACAAGATAGCTTCTCTGTGGGAGAGTTTAATTGCCCTGACTTTCATAAGAGACGATAATCCACAAATCTGTGATACCTTTTGGTGGGAGACAATATTGCTCATGATAGAAAAGGCCCTTAGACATGCTTGGCAGCTCAGGCCTGTTTTAACCCTTAGGAGCATAGGGCCTTTACCTGTGCCCAATATATTCCCTCACAAATCCTCTGTAGGTTTGGCTTTCTGTTCATATAATCATAGAGTTTACTTTTTCCTGGAAAGGTTTTCATTCACCATCTTTTATGAGGGAGACTCTTCCTGAGTAAAGTAGCTTGGGTTGGAAGCCATAGCTTTTCACACTT
The DNA here is from genome assembly GCF_020740685.1 of Jaculus jaculus. NCBI lineage: Eukaryota > Metazoa > Chordata > Mammalia > Rodentia > Dipodidae > Jaculus > Jaculus jaculus. The sequence continues at coordinate 57,030,587 of NC_059108.1, read as the reverse complement.
AAAGTGTTCTATTCCAGGCCCTTCTGGCTTTCATTGTTTCCATTGAGAAGTCTAGTTGTGAATTGCTTCTCTCTTGCTGCTTTTCTCTCATTCTTTGTTTTCATTTTTAAGAGTTTTCACTGTGATATGTCTTGGATAGTTTCTTCTTTGGTCCTTCCTGTCTGATGTTCTGTGGGCTTCTTGTTTCTGTATGGGACTCTCTTTTACAAGATTTGGAACATTTTCTTAAGTAATTTAGTTGAGCATATTTTCTATGTCTCTGGTCTGGACTTCCTATCTTTCTGGTATACCCATAACCCAGAATTTGTATGTTTTGGGGTGTACTAGAGTTCCCTCATATTCTGTTTACTTTGTTTTTTGAGCTTAGCAAGGTTTTTGGCCTCTTGTCCAATTTCTGTTGTCTTATCATTCAGGTCAGATGGTCTGTCTTCCACATGAGTAACTCTGTTGGCAAGTGGTTCTAGAGAAGTTTTATAATTTCTCTTTGATTTTTGTTTTCTGCTGTATTATTTTGTTTCATGTCCACCCCCCTTTTGATGTCAATTTGAGTTCTGATTTTCTTGATGCTTCCTATAGTTCATTCTTTTGAGAACACCTTCATAAAGCTTTATCAACCAGTTGTTGAGGTCTTCCATTTCTTGACTTACCTTCAATCATTCATATCTCTTTGGAGGATTCTAACATTTTCTTCAATCAAGTTAAGCCTACTTTCAAATACTGAATGCTCTAGGAAATGATTCTGTTCAATTTCTTTGATAGTTTGCCACATGTTCAGTGATTTTGTTTTTTTGTTTGTTTTAAATCAAGGTCTCATTGGTTGTTGTGTTTTCATTTTGGAATGAATTTCTGTTAATTTCTCTATGATTTCATTGGAGGATTCCATACTAGGACTAGGAAGCCTTGGTGGAAATCTTTCAGTTTTCTGAATTTCGTTGGCTTTTTAGCATTGTTGTATACCCATTTTTGGAAGACTCTATTTTATTGAGGATGGGGCAGGTCTTTTTCCTTTGTCCCATTCACCCACTAACTTAGGTGAACAGGGATGTTGGTACCTAATGGCCTGTCAGGATACCAGAGCAAAAGGCCCAATTCCACAGCTCACACAGTGGTCAGGCCTCCCCAAGCAAGGCACAATGTGGCCTACCAGGGCCAGGGGACTAGAAGCGCAAGGGAACAGGTGTCTAGCTTTGTGCCATGCCCTCCAGGACACACACAAGTGTAGGCAACCCAAAATGGGGAGGTGGGAGGTGGAAGGAGCCCAGATACAGGGGTCTGGCCTACTCACTCTAGACTGTCACACCTGTCTACATAATGACCTAGCAAGGAACTCAGACCCAGAAGGTAGGAGTCCAGACATGGGTCCCATTCACTCTAGACCACCATGCCTGCCCACATACTGACTGCACAGGGAACTCAAACACTGGAGTTGGGAAGAGTTCAGAAATGGGTTCAACCTAGTCATTCCAGACTGCTGTGCTTAGCCACAGACTGATTGCATAAGGAACTCCTCTTTGTCTTTTTTGATTACTTTTGTTTTGAAGTGTTTTTTTTTTATTTTTAAAAAATCTGATATTAGTATAACAAGCCTGCATTTTTCTTACTTCTGTTTGCTTGGAATATCATTTTCCACCCTTTCACCCTGAGGAGGTGTCTCTCTTTAGTGGTGAGATGTGTTTCTTGAACAAAGTAGATTGAACAGCCTTATTTTCTGATCCATGCTGTTAGCTTATGTATCTTGATGGGCAAATTAAGACCATTGATAATGAGGGTAATAACTATTAGGTTTGATTTAATCCCTACCATATCATGGTGGTTCATGTGGTTTGGTGTTTTCTTGGACTTTGTAGTTTTTTGTGCCTTCTCTGAGTTTGCTTAATGTGATCTGCTTCTTGTAGGCACTTGAGGTTGGTTATTTAACTTCTGCATGGACAATTCCCTGAAGTACTCTCTGTAGGTGTGGCTTTATGTTCATATAGTTGTACAGCTGACTTTCATCATGGAAAATTTTTCTTTCACCATCTTCTATTATGAGGGATACTTTTGCTGGGTAGAGTTGCTTTGGTTAGAAGCCATAGGTTCTTATACTTGCAGTATTCCATTCCAGGCCCTTCTGGCTTCTGGCTTTTAGGTTTTCCTTGAGAAGTATGAAGTAATTATGATGGGTTTGCCTTTATATGTAATGTGTTGTTTCTTCCTAGCTGCTTTTAGGACTTTCTCTTTGTTTTTAATGTTTAAAGTCTTAACGATAATATGTCTTGGAGAATTTCTCCTTTGGTACAGTCTGTTTTGAGTCCTGTTAGCTTCTTGTAACTTGTAACTTGTAACAGAAGGGAATGTCTTTTGAGAGAGTAGGTAAGTTTTTATCAATAATTTTGTTGAATGAGTTCTTTACATCTTTGGTCTGAATTTCTCCCCCTTCTGGTATTCCCATGATCTGAATGTTGGGATGTTTAAGGATATTCTACAGTTCTTTCATGCTCTGTTCACAAAAATTTTTGAACTTATTAAAATTTTTAGACTCACATACTGTTTCTTCTGTTTTTTATTCCAATTCTGAGTTTCTGTCCTCCATATGAGTGACTATTCTTGAGAGCTTCTATAGAGGTTTGGACTTGTTCACCCAGGCCAGCAGGCTAGAATTTCCCCACTTCTTCCCTTGGCTTTCCTGCCAACACCCACTTGTTTCTTATTTCCATTTGCTTATAATATCATTTTCCACAACTTCATTCTGAGGGAGTATTTGTCTTTAGTGGTGAGGTAGGTTACCTAAAGACAGCAAGTCAAAGTGTCCAATTTTCCTGATCTACCCTTTTTACTTGTATCTTTTGATGGGTGTGTTAAGAACATTAATATTTAAGGTTATAACTGTGAGGTTTGATTTAAGCCCTGCCATGTTGGGGTGCTTTATGGGGTTTGATGTTTTCTTGAAGTTTGTCAGATCTACTGAAGATTTCATTTCCTGTGTGGATTTCATTTGTGTGATTGTTTTCATTTTTTTTTTTGTTGTTGTTGTTGATTTGGTATCAATTCTGCATTTTGCTATATCAGTGTGTCATATCTTATGTCTTCCTTTTGGGGTTCTATTCCTTTTGCCTCCTCCATGTTTTCAATGGAGACTTCCATTGTGGATTAGGCAACCTTGTGGAAGATCTCTCAGTTTATTGTTTCATGTTGTTTCTTTATTGTTGTGGTTTACCCATCACAGTTTGGGAGTCTTATTTAATAAAGGAGGAAATAAGAGTATTCCCTTGTAGTGTCTTCAGTGAGTGTTCCATTTTATGTATGAATAGAATAGGCTTATCAGGGCTTTGTAGTTTGGGATTCACAGGTTTTGGAGGATGTAAGTCCACCAGTCACTCTGGGATGGAGCTTGAACCACAAGTGGAATTGGAGGTCTGGGATCCCTTTGACTTGATCTCTGTTGTGTCTTCCTGTGGCTCCTGGGGTGTAGCACTTGCCCTTTCTCTCCTACTTTACCCATATGGACAGGTTATGGAGGACCAACTGGTTCTCCCTGACAGGTGATTGCCTGATACTCTTGTGTTTTCCTTCTGGGGCTTTGGTAATGCCCTAAATAGTCACTGGGAGTGAGGTGGGACATTGGAGAGATGGTGGGGTCATTGGGTTCCACTTCCCAGGCCATATCAGAGAGTTGGCTGGTGTGGGGGATATAGGGATGCCTATAGGCAGCACAGGGTGTGGAGGATCTGTGAGCAGGGGAAGTCAGGGCAGTATACAGGCCAGTCCACCAAGGATTCAAGGCAGGGAACCATGTGTGGGCATCATTAGAGCCTGCAGGAGCTCAGTGGAAAACAAGAGAGCAAAGTGGGCTGTAGGTTCAATCAGTGGAGCCTGAACAAGTGAAGTGGGGGACAGGGGAACATGGCTGGAGGTGAGAATGCTGGTGGGATGAGGCTCAGTAATAGGAGCCTGAAGGAGTCAAGGGACAGGGGAGTACTAGTGGCCCAGACACCATGGTGGGGGTGGAGGAAGTGTGCACCAACAGATGCAGTGGGGGGCAGCCTGTGGGTAGCTTAGCAGAAGACAGGGAAGTGTGTGGACCTCAAACTGAAGCAGAAGTCAGGGGAAGACAGGGAGGCACACAGGGAAGTCCTAGTAATTAGCTGAGCTGGCAGGTAGCACAGCAGAGAATCTGATCAGGGACTCAGGGCATGGTGGCTGGGATAAGTTGTTGAGGGGATCCATTGGTATACTGGGCTAATTGTGAGTGTGGGAATCAGAAGATTCCCAACTGTGTCCCTTGGTGCTTACCCACTAGACATCTCCTAAGATCTACTCAACCTGGAGCCCCATAGATATTTCCTGATATTACTCTGGGAGCTCAGCCATGGTTAGGAGGCCACCATCTTGATTGGTAGTCACATCCTACTTTTAATTTCTCCAAATGGAGGCTGTTTCCATAACTTATGCTAATCCTTGCCTGTGGCATTCCCAGATAAATCCTTTCACTTCTGCTAGTATATGAGCACATATTATATGATTATAGAATCAAATGATTCCATGCTCTGCCATAACTATTTTTTTTTCTGGAAATGCATAAAATAAATCAAATTTTATTTTCATTGTCCCTTTAATATTGGTGAATAAAATCTCCATCAAAGTTAGCTTGTTATCATCATCCTCAGATAACTTACATTTTTTGTGCTTTACCCAGACTTCAATACATATTTCTTGACTCCTCTATGACTCTCAGATATCATTTCCTTCTATAGCTAAAGCAGCATAGGCAAACTATGTTGGGAAAAAAATTAAAAATATGTTGAATCCACATGCCTCCAGATTATCAAATATCTACTAGCACTTATTCTAGAGGATACTTCACCAGGTTTATAAAGGTATTACCCAGTAAAACAGAACTGGCATCAAAGATAAACTGTGTCCTCAAAAACACATCACTCTTCACTTTGGGTTCCCCTGGGTACAAAGTTGTTTGATAATGACCTAGTCTTAATTTCTAATATCACTCAGGAAATAATTGAAATCAGAATTAAATATGATATTCATGATGCTTTACTACTTTGATCCAGAAAATTTGAAGGGTTACATTAACCCTTAAGCGATCTCCCAAGTAGCTTGCATTTGAAACTCAATTGACTTGGTGCACTCTTCTCCCAGTTGAACTTTTGAGAACTTGTGTTACTGTGGTCTACAGCTCATCTCAGCCATTTTGAAGTCCTTTTGTGTAGGCCCTTCATCCAGAAAGACTTGTTGTCATATCCAGAGGCACAGTATCTGTCCTATATGTTATGTCACAGGGATAAACCATCAAGGCTGCATACTAGGATGAATAAAACCCCAAGGCTTACTCATCTTGAATATTAGTCAGGGTCCCATAGAGAAATAGAACTGCTAGAATGAATTATATTAAAGAGGGAATTTATTGGATTATCTTATGGTAGTCCAACATCAGTTGCAGGCCCAAGAATCAAGGAACCCAGTAGCTGAAGGCTTCCTTTCATGATCTACATGGGTCTTCAGTTTATGATGATCTTCAGTCCATGCTGGTCGACAATTCATGCTAGAAGGCAGCAAACAGCTCCAGCAGCCAAGTGGAAGGAAGGAAGGGTCTCTTTCTCCCAAAGCTTCCTTATATACAGTCTCCCTCTGAGAGAGGTTGTCTGCTCTGGGGAAAGAGCTCACTCTGGGAGAAGAATTTCCTCCTTCAGCTAATCCTTCCTGGAAGCAACCTTAGAGAGCCACCTGAAAGGGATTTCTGTGGATTACTAAACAGTTCAAGTTTAATTTAAGTATCACAACTAGATTAATCTCCTCACAGTAGTCACTTAAGTAAGTGAGATAATGGTTCTGAGCAGAGGCAACAGACCTTGCTCAAAGCAGTCCCTTCTTGGTCAATATCAGCCTTTTTCTTCCAAGCTAGAAAATCCCAGCATACCCAGCTATTACAGAGTAACATCCACATTGTTCTTGACAGATCAACATGGTCAAGTAATTGACAAGGGAAAAAAGACACAGCTTCTGAATTTTTGTCATAGCTCAGCAGAGATTTTTAGATTTTAGAGATCCCATAATAAAACCTATTGCTTCTGGATCAATTCCTTATCTGTCTCCATATGTTACATCACAGGGATAGACCTTCAATACTGAGTAGTAGAATGAGTACAACTTCAAGGCTTACTCATCTGAATTCATCTCCTCACATTAAGTAGAAGGCACTAGGTTTATCATCAAACTTTCTCACAGGTAAAAGGCCAGTCATAGCTGCCTTTGAACAGGATCCTATAAAGTTCTTCCCTGGGTGTTCAGCATTTTGCTTTTCTAGTTATCTGACAAACTATGACAACTCTCAGACACCAGAATTTCCTGCTATGTTATCATAGTCCCTACATGTTTTGGGTGTTCCTTACTTTCTTGCTACAGACATAAGCCAAAAGTCACACTGTGTTATCTGAACAGCTATTGCATATGCCCTCAGGTAAACTCAGTACTACTTTTATTAGTCATAAAAGAGCAAGATGAAACCTATGGCATTCTCCTATAGTACTCATTCCACAGCAAAACTTGATGGACTAGGAGGAGGCTTTCAGCCGATAGGGCCCCATTGGTATGATGGAGGTTTTAATCACAATAAAGCCCCTTTCCCTTTTCTGTGCTAAACAGTATTTTGAAAGCACCCCAGATTCTAAGCTATAAATAATGTAAATAATCTTAGTTCGACCTTTATCAGGCCTTGATCAATCATCCAAATCAGTCCCCATTCCAAAAATCTCTACTCAGCTACAAGGAAGATTCAGAAAGTATGTTTTTGTCCCTTGGAAATTATTTGGCCATGTTGATCTGTCAAGAACAATGTGGATTCTATTCTAGAATAGAATGCTGGGATTTTCTAGCTTGGAAGGAAAAAGGCTGATATTGACCAAAGAGAGGCTGCTTCAAGCAAGGCCTGTTGCCTCTGAGCAGAAATATAATATCATCAGTATTAACTTGTCACATCATAGTAAGCCCCCAAAGTAACACCAGTCTGGAGTGTACTTCTTTATAATGGCCAGCACTGAGGTTCATAAATTATAGTTTATGATGTAATTTCTTAAGGGCTAATATACTTGAATGCTGGTGATTTCTGAAGATATGTAACTTATTGATGTCTATGATATTCATATATATGTATGTTCTTTTCCACATATAGTTGTGCTCTGTAGTTGAACAGATTAGAAATACCTTTACTTGGATAATAATTTTAAAAGCAATAAATGCCATTTGAGGTCCTTCAACTAAAAATAAAGCTAATATTAATATACTCTGAGGTAACACTTAGAGTCCATGGGAAAAAAAAATCCTCTAAGATGATTTGAACTGTCTTCATTTATCCTAGTGAACACTTTATGTTTTTGTTGTGGATGCATATCACTTTGGATTAAAAATAAGTGGCTTCACAGATAAAGGCAAGCAACTTAGAGCAAGACAGGTAAAGTTTAAATCATAGTTTTACCATGTAAATAACAAATAAATACAATCTGATCTAAGTTTCACTTTACTTTCTGTTACTTAATATCTTTTTAATATGGATATATTTTTAGTATTCATATTATATGCTTTCAGTCATAATTAAATGAATTTGTGTTTTTATAAAGTCTCTGAAAAAGGCTAGCACATGTTGCAACTGAATTACTTTTGCTCAGTGTTCCCTTTGGGAACTATATACTCCCTGAAACTATTTCTTTACAACTCCATATTGTTATCTGCACTTATGTACATTATAAAAACTTAATGTCATTCCATTTTGTGGCAGACTTTTACTATAATTCTTTGAAGATATAATTTATGCCAGTAACAATCTGTTTACATTGTGACTTATATATGAAAGTCTCCTGGTTTAATATAGACATTTAGTTGTATCTGACACTCATTTACTTACTTATTTGCACATGGATGTGAGAGAGTGTGAACTCACCAAGGTCTCTTGCATTACATTCTTAACATTAGTGTACAATATAAGGCATTCAATGAGTATTGCCTGTTATCTTAGTGTGTCATATACACAATTGATCAAAAGCTCTCTATTCTTGCTTATCTTTATTATAATGATTGATTTACACCCATAAAATTAATTGAACAATAAAAATCATTTGACTTAAGTTAGACTTTCTGATTTTCTACTTGATATAATTTTATAACTGTCAAAATTAATAAGCTTAGTGCTGCATCATTTCAATGACTATAGTATTAGTGGTATAAGTAAAACTTTATTTACCTAGTCTTTCATCCCTTGTTAAAATAATTGCAGTGATCCTACCATGCTTTTAACATTAGTTTCAAAGTCTATTGTAGGGTAGCGAAGGCATATTGCTAATTTCATGGAACTTAGACAAATGTTAGATAAGGAATGAATAAAAATTCCATACCAGTTTCAAAAGTTTACATTACCAATCAAGTTTTGGAACTGGAATAATATGACACAAAATACCAATGTGTCATTTCATTTAGGAAAATTAGGACTAAATTACATTTGAATGGAAAATGAGAAAACATGTACATATGTATATATCCAAGAAAGCCTTTATGCTTGTTTACTTAGACATTTTTATATTTTCTTAGAAAAATTTTATATAAATATTAAACTGTAAAAACATTGTTTTAAAAACTCACTCTGTTCTTAGACTAAGGAGAGAATTAGTAAACAGTGATTTTGGATGAAGTAGTTCCCTTTCTAGTATATAAGATGAAAGCCAATGCCAGGAAAAATGATGGTAAGTGTGCAGGATGGCTGCAGTGGTTATAGCAAATCCTACCTCATATGGGGGGAACACATCTATATATGATCACTGTAACTAGAGAGGGCATACTGTATTGCTTCCTTAGTATCAGTGAAGACTATCATTATATACTAGGATTTGTAAACCTCTATTACAATGTAAATTACTAGTGGTTTAGACATTCTAGGTCTTAGCATCTCCTTTGTAACAACTTAACTTTGATTTTCAAATATGAAAGGTGTCATGCATAATGTATGAAATTGTTTTGTTCTAATAAAACTATATTTATTAAAAATATAGTGGAGAGGATATGGCATATAAGCTGTCTTTTACTATCTCTCAACAAATATTATACATTTATGAAATTGTAAACTATATCATAAACTGGATTTTTAGGGAAATATTTCTGTTGTCTCTCCTTAATTTATAATCCCATTACACAATCTTCAAGAGGGTATTCTCTCTTGTCATGGTACATCTTTTGTCTTTATCAATTTAGCAAAAAGATTTCCATATTTGGAAGAAATGTATATTTATAAGCATAACTCCAGGGTAAAACTTACTCAGAACATTTTAAGCTCATCTAATTTTTTTCCTCTCTGCTTCAAAGTACCCAAACATGAAAAGGATAGATTCAGTCTCAAATTCCTTCTGTAGATGAAAAATGACTCATAACTAGATTCTAGTGTATATATATATATATATATATATATATATATATAGTCTGCAGTATGTATAGTGATTTATGATATGAAATTCTAAAATATCTGCTTAAAGTAGAATGAAGAACATGGATACTTGGTATTCCTATTGAAAATATAGTTGATATTCTATGTAAATACTTAGAAAAACTCATGATGAAAAATACTCTACTTAAATACTGAAAGTATGTTGTATGAGATTGAATTTCACTGGCCATATTTGTAAGACAAAGGAAAATGAGAGCATTAACAAAATGTTAGCACTTAACAGAATGTTAGCACTTCTCATAAAAATTTATGTAGACTTAATTATACTTTGGATGATTATTATACTAATCTAATTTTTATGGAAGGGATGTCTTGTGCTTTATGTTATAGATCTCTCATTTGACTTAACTTCTTCCTAGAGTGGTATCACAGTATTCCACACATATTTTCCTTGACAAAGAGTTATAATTTGCCATGGAATCAACCTAGATGCCTGTGGTGGTTTCCACCATAAACTTAGGTATTCTGAATGCTAGGTTCCCAGCTGATGGAGATTTAGGAATTAACACCTCCTGAAGTCAGTGTACTGTAGGGGTCAGGCTTATGGGTGTTGTAACTTGCTCCACCTTGCTAGTGCTTGGCACACTCTCCTGTTGCTATCGTCCATCTTATGTTGTCCAGGTGGTGATGTCCACCCTCTGCTCATGCCATCATTTCCCCTGTCATCATGTAGCTTCCCTTAAGGCTGTAAGCCAAAATAAACCTTTTTTCTTCCCCCCAAATTTGCTCTTAGTCAGGTTATTTCTGCCAGTAATGTGAACCTGACTGCAACGGTAAAGTTGGTACTGAGAGTGGCATTTCTGCTAGACACCTGACTGTGGCGTCAGCCTTTTGGAGCTGGTTTTCAAGAGAAAAGTAGAAGGATTTGAAACTTTGGCCTAAGAGACAGCTTGCAGTGCTCTAAGTACACCTTGATGGGCTATTCTGGTGAGAGTTGACAGATCTGAATACAGTAAGAACTATAGACTGGGGGGTTTGGCTTGTGAGGGTGAGAAAGAGCTTTGCCTGGACTGGGCTAGAAGCAGTTTATGTAAGAGACTTGCTGTTATGCCCATGTCCTGAGAAATTGTGCATGGTTGCTTTGCATATAAATGGACTGATGTGAACAGAGGGATATGCACAGAAATGAAATTTTTGAGCTGAAACTTCTGCCCATTCAGCTGCAATTGTATGAGATTATGACCTTTCACATTTGGCCAGCTGACCTGCGTTGGGGCAACAGGAAGAATGTAACTCTTTAGAAGGGGGATGAATGCTCAAGGAATGTCCTGTTCTTCAAAGTCTGATTTACTCCCCCCTGGATTAACAAATTAGCACCTTACTTGGTATTGTATAAGAGTATAAGGAGTATAATGGGCTTCTGCATGAGAAGGAAAACACTTAGTAGCAGAGGCCAGCAAGTGAAAAAGGAGATATAAAGGGGAGATAAAGAAAGGGAGGAGTGTACTTAATAGGTTGATATTGTATATATGTAATTACAATGATTGAGATGTGGAGGTAATATGATGGAGAATGGAATTTCAAAGGGGAAAGTGTGTGGGGGGAGGAAGGGAAATACCATCGGATTTTTTTTTTAATTTTTATTAACATTTTCCATGATTATAAAATATATCCCATGGTACTTCCCTCCCTCCCCACCCCCACACTTTCCCATTTGAAATTCCATTCTCCATCATATTACCTCCCAGTTACAGTCATTGTAATTACATATATACAATATCAACCTATTAAGTATCCTCCTCCCTTCCTTTCTCCACCCTTTATGTCTCCTTTTCAACTTACTGGCCTCTGCTACTAAGTACTTTCATTCTCACACAGAAGCCCAGTCATCTGTAGCTAGGATCCACATATGAGAGAGAACATGTGGCACTTGGCTTTCTGGGCCTGGGTTACCTGACTTAGTATAATACTTTCCAGGTCCATCCATTTTTCTGCAAATTTCATAACTTCATTTTTCTTTACCACTGAGTAGAACTCCATTGTATAAATGTGCCACATCTTCACTATCCACTCATCAGTTGAGGGACATCTAGGCTGGTTCCATTTCCCCGCTATTATAAATTGAGCAGCAATAAACATGGTTGAGTACATACTTCTAAGGAAATGAGATGAGTGTTTAGGATATATGCGTAGGAGTGCTATAGCTGGGTCATATGGTAGATCAATCTTTAGCTGTGTTAGGAACCTCCACACTGATTTCCACAATGGCTGGACCAGATTGCATTCCCACCAGCAGTATAGAAGGGTTCTTCTTTTTCCACATCCCCGCCAACATTTATGATCATTTGTTTTCATGATGGTGGCCAATCTGACAGGAGTGAGATGGAATCTCAATGTAGTTTTAATCTGCATTTCCCTGATGACTAGTGACGTAGAACATTTTTTTAGATGCTTATATGCCATTCCTTTGAGAACTCTCTATTTAGCTCCATAGTCCATTTTTTGATTGGCTTGTTTGATTCCTTATTATTTAACTTTTTGAGTTCTTTGTATATCCTAGATATTAATCCTCTATCAGATATATAGCTGGCGAAGATTTTTTCCCATTATGTAGGTTGCCTCTTTGCTTTTTTCACTGTGTCCTTTGCGGTGCAAAATCTTTGTAATTTCATTAGGTCCCAGTGGTGAATCTGTGGTTTTATTGCCTGAGCAATTGGGGTTGTATTCAGAAAGTCTTTGCCAAGACCAATATGTTGAAGTGTTTCCCCTACTTTTTCCTCTAGCAGTTTCTGAGTTTCCGGTCTGATGTTAAGGTCTTTAATCCATTTGGACTTAATTCTTGTGCATGGCGAGAGAGAAGAATCTATTTTCATCCTTCTGCAGATATTTATCCAGTTTTCAAAACACCATTTGCTGAAGAGGCTGCCTCTTCTCCAATGAGTATTTTTGGCATTTTTATCAAATATCAGGTGGCTATAGCTACTTGGGCTTACATCTGGGTCCTCTATTCTGTTCCACTGAACTACATGTCTGTTTTTGTGCCAGTACCATGCTGTTTTTGTTACTATGGCTCTGTAGTATAGGTTAAAATCAGGTATGGTGATACCACCAGCCTCTTTTTTGTTGCTCAGTATTATTTTAGATATTCGAGGTTTTTTGTGATTCCAAATGAATTTTTGGATTGTTTTTCCTATTTCCATGAAGAAAGCCTTTGGAATTTTGATAGGGATTGCATTAAATGTGTAGATTGCTTTAGGTAAGATTGCCATTTTCACGATATTGATTCTTCCAATCCAGGAACAAGGGATGTTTCTCCACTTTCTAGTGTCTTCTGCAATTTCTTGCTTGAGTGTTTTAAAGTTCTCATTGTATAGATTCTTTACTTCCTTCGTTAGGTTTATTCCAAGGTATTTTATTTTTTTTGATGCAATTGTGAATGGGAGTGATTCTCTGATTTCATCCTCTGTGTCTTTGTTGTTAGTATATATGAAGGCTACTGATTTCTGTGTATTTATTTTGTATCCTGCTACATTGCTGTAGGTTTTGATGAGCTCTAACAGCTTGCTAGTAGAGTCTTTAGGGTCCTTTATGTATAGAATCATGTCATCTGCAAATAATGATAACTTGATTTCTTCCTTTCCAATTTGTATCCCTTTTATGTTTGTCTCTTGCCTTATTGCTATGGCTAAGACTTCCAAAACTATATTAAATAAAATTCTGGACAGTGGACACCCTTGTCTTGTTCCTGATTTTAGTGGAAAAGCTTCCAGTTTTTCCCCATTTAGTAATATGTTGGCTGTAGGCTTGTCATAAATGGCCTTTATTATATTGAGATATGTTCCTTCTATTCCCAGTCTCTGTAGGACTTTTATCATGAAGGGATGTTGGATTTTGTCAAATGCTTTCTCTGCATCTAATGAGATGATCATGTCATTTTTGTCCTTCAACCCGTTTATGTAATGTATTACATTTATAGATTTGCGTATGTTGAACCATCACTGCATCTCTGGGATAAAGCCTACTTGGTCAGGGTGAATGATCTTTTTGATATACTCTTGTATTCTGTTTGCCAATATTTTGTTGAGAATTTTTGCATCTATGTTCATGAGGGAGATTGGTCTGTAATTTTCTTTTCTTGTTCTATCTTTGCCTGGTTTTGGTATCAGGGTGATGCTGGCCTCATAGAAGGAGTTTGGTAGAATTCCTTCTTTTTCTATTTCCTGGAAAAGCTTAAGAAGCAATGGTGTTAGCTCTTCCTTAAAAGTCTGGTAAAATTCAGCAGTGAATCCATCCGGGCCTGGGCTTTTTTTAGTTGGGAGATTATTGATTACTGTTCGGATCTCCATGTTTGTTATAGGTCTATTTAAGTGATTAATCTCATTTTGATTTAATTTAGGTAGGTCATATAGATCAAGGAAATCATCCATTTCTTTCAGATTTTCATACTTTGTGGAGTATATGCTTTTATAGTATGTCCCTATGATTTTTTGAATTTCTCTGGAATCTGTTGTGATGTTACCTTGTTCATCTCTGATTTTATTAATCTGTGTCTCTTCTCTCTTTCTTTTGGTCAGATTTGCTAAGGGTTTATCAATCTTGTTTATCCTTTCAAAGAACCAACTCTTTGTTTCATTAATTCTTTGGATTGTTCTTTTTGTTTCTATTTCATTAATTTCTGCCCTAATCTTTATTATTTCTTCCCATTTACTGATTTTTGGTTTGCCTTGTTCTTCTTTTTCCAAGGCTTTAAGGTGAAGCATTAGGTCGTTTACTTGTGACCTTTCTAATTTCTTAATATAGGCACTTAAGGCTATAAATTTACCTCTTAGAACTGCCTTCATTGTGTCCCAGAGATTTTGGTATGTTGTGTTCTCATTATCATTTGGCTCTATATATTTTTTGATTTCCTTTTTGATTTCTTCATTGACCCACTCATCATTTAGTAGTGTATTGTTTAGTTTCCATGATTTTGTGTATGCTCTATAGCCTTTCTTGCTACTGATTTGTAGTTTAATTCCATTGTGGTCAGATAGAATGCAAGGAATTATTTCAATTTTCCTGAATTTGTTAAGATTTGCTTTGTGTCCTAATATATGGTCTATTTTAGAGAATGTTCCATGTGCTGCTGAAAAGAAAGTATATTCTGCAGCCTTTGGATGAAATGTCCTGTATATATCTGTTAGGTCCATTCCTTCTATGACCTCATTGAGTCCAGATGCCTCTCTGTTTATTCTTTCCCTGGATGACCTGTCAATTGATGAGAGTGGGGTGTTAAAGTCACCCACCACCACTGTGTTTGGTGTTATCTGTGACCTTAGTTCTAATAGTGTTTGTTTGACGAATTTGGGAGCCCCCATGTTAGGTGCATATATGTTTAGGATTGTAATGTCCTCCTGTTGGAGTGTGCCCTTAATCAATATAAAGTGACCTTCCTTATCTTTCTTGACTAACGTCGGACTAAAGTCTACTCTGTCTGATATTAGGATAGCAACCCCTGCTTGTTTTCTAGGCCCATTTGCTTGAAACACCGTCTTCCAACCTTTCACCCTCAGATAATATCTATCCTTTGTAGAAAGGTGAGTTTCTTGGAGACAACAAATTGTAGGATCCTGCTTTTTAACCCAGTCTGCAAATCTATGTCTTTTCGTTGGGGCATTGAGACCATTGATATTAAGAGATATTATTGAAAGGTGTGTATTTATGTTTGCCATTTTTGTGTGTGTGTGTGTTTCTGGTTCTATCTGTGCTCTCTTCTGTTAACTGGTATTTGAGTATAGCTTGTTTTTTCTAGGTTCCTTATATGTGTGCTTTTCCTTTTGTTCAGCATGGAGGATTCTATCAAGTATTTTCTGTAGAGCTAGTTTTGTCTTCAAATACTCCTTTAACCTGCTTTTGTCATGGAATGTCTTTATTTCTCCATCTATTTGAATGGATAACTTTTCAGGATAAAGTAACCTTGGTTGACAGTTGTTATCTTTCAGAACTTGGAATATATCGCTCCAAGCCCTTCTGGCTTTAAAAGTTTGTGTTGAATAATCTGCTGTAATCCTGATGGGCTTGCTTTTGTAGGTAACTTGATTTTTCTCTCTAACTGCTTTCAATATTTTTTCTTTGGTGTGTGTGTTTGGAAGTTTGATTATAATATGGCAAGGAGAGGTTCTTTCTGGGTTTTGTCTGGCTGGGGTTCTAAAGGCTTCCTGTATCTGTATTGGCACCTCTTTCCCAATTTGGGGGAAATTTTCCTCTATGATTTTGTTGAAGATGCCTACTTTGAGGATATTTTTTTATAGTCATGGAAAATGTTAATAAAAATTCAAAAATAAATAAATAAATAAATAAGAAATGTAGGAAAGAGAGGGCCATTGAGTTTGCAACACGCTGTTGTGTTTTGAAAATAGCCATGGGCAGTGTAGCATGTTTGTTGGTTGCCTACATAGAGACCCAATAGAGCCATAATGATGAATTATGTGTTGCAGTGGAGACCCAGAAGAGATGCTGGGACCACAAGATAGCTGCTAAGGATAGCTACCAACCCCAATGAAGTTTTCTAGGACTGCAAGTAGCCTAGCTGTAGGAGTTGAATTGTAATTCGAGAAACTTGTTGCTAGTTAGGATTATCAGATTTAGAGACTTGTCACTGGCTAGAGTTGTTAGATATCTAACAGGGATAAAGCAAGACTCTACAAAAATAAATAAATAAATGCATCAAAATAAAAATGAGCTACTAGGGGAGAGGAAAGAGGACAGGGAGGGTAAGAGAGGATAAGAAAGTGTGAATGTTTGAATATGATCAAAGTATGTAATACATGAAGAAGTAATAGTGTAGTATGCTGATTTGTACACTTATGATATGCTAATAGCATGACACTTAATGAGTCTTTATGTCTCTGCTTTGCTTGACCCTCTTGTGCAAGAGCCATTGCTGGTTGGTCTCTGTGGTTACATATCACTGCATAGTCCTCAAATAATCAGGAGTATGTTTCTACTCAGTTAAGCAGTGTTTGAGTTGAAGGTGTATGTTGGAATTCCCCAACACAAATCTATTGTTCATCTCTCTGTGTCATGAAATGCTCCTTAGACTTACCTTAGGGCTACCTTGTCTTTTTCTCAGACTTCTGGTTAACATGTCAGAATAGGAGCCTTCCCAAAGAAATGTGGGGGGAAAAAAGAGGCAATACAACATACAGTACATTCTTCTATCATAAAGTAAGCTGGGCATGGTGGAGAATGCCTTTAATCCCAGCACTTGGGAGGCAGAGGTTCTAGGATCACCATGAGTTCAAGGCCACCCTGAGACTACATAATGAAGTTCAGGTCAGCCTGAGCTAGAGTAAAACCCTACCTCAAAAAAACAAACAAAAAAACGTAAAGATGTATAAAGAATTATTAATCTAGGATAAACCCTTGTAGAGGGAGGTTAGGAGCTTCCAACAATCACAGAATCAGGCAGTATCTGATTCCAGCCATTGGTTTCAGGAAAGACTTTCTACTCTCTGGGCCCTGCTTGAAGCAACAAGAGTAGAGGTACAGGGAAGGGACTTTCCAATCACAATAGCCTTGCAAAATCCAAAAACCCAAAGGAAAAGACAACAGAAAACAACTGAGCAGCTCCTGGACAACTTCAATGAATGTTTGACAGCCTCACCTCCCACACAACCCAGCACCAGGAACTACTGGAGATCTCAGAACACTAAGGAATAGGAGCCAACTCTCCACTACATAGCATCCAGCATAGCTAATCTGAAGAGCAGATTTACCTAAGCAACTGAGCCAAGCCCACAGTACAACAAAGAGGAAACCAGCTGCACATTCAACATAGGTGAGACAGGAAGTCATCCCTAAAGGATATTACATTAGACCAATATATACCCCCAGAGAAGTGCCCATTGTAACTTCTATATCAGGGCAGGTTGCTAATGAAAATAATCCCAGTGAGAGAAAGAATTAGAAACCTATCCCACTAAGAGAAATATATATACTGATGTATAGATCTGATATACATTTAGTCTACTTTATTATTCTTAAGTAAATTGTGATGTGGGGTTACATTTTTCACTGTTGATATTTCTTAATTTATAGTGTCTCTTTTCTTCTTTCTATTTTGTGGTCAGGGTCTCACTCTGGCCCAGGCTGACCTAGAACCCCTTGCAACACATCAATTTCAGTCTCTCAATTGCCAAGATTAACAATTTGAGCTATCAAACCCTACCAGTTTAGGGCAATTATTTTTTGTTAGTTTTCCTGTTTGTTTTAATCCCTACTCAAGGATAAGTATTATATGCTAGTTTTGTTTGTTTTTGTATATTACTCAGTTGGATTTTATTTATTTTTATTTTTATTTTATTTTATTTTTTTTTTTTTTTTGGTAGAGGAAACTGATTAATTTATTTTTTGTATCTTGATAGTAATGGGAGTAAATACACAAGATTTTATTAATAAAGACAAAACCAGAAGCAACAAAGGTGACTATCACTGCCCAGGATACACCCCCTCAAGGTGAGATCCAGTTCGAAAGACCAATGGTTGCTGGTGTCACGGAGCTTTATTGCATTCAACAGGGGAAATCTGGGTCCAGCACGCCCCAGTCAGGTATTGTAGGGGTTCCAAGCCCTGAATGGGGGCTCTTCTTGCTGCTTCCTTTGGAGGAGAGGTGAAAGGGGGAAGTTTCTCCCTTATGCCTTCTTCTGAGACTATTTCAACCAGATGCAGCTTTTCACCCCTTGAAGTGCAGAGGCTTCAAGAGGTATAGGGATAGCAATAATGGGTGTTTTATCCACACTTAATTTTGTGGGTAAGTGAAAACAATCTTATCTCATTAGCCTTTTTTTTTTTTTTTTTTTTTTTGAGGTAGGGTCTCACTCTAGCCCAGGCTGACCTGGAATTCACTATGTAGTCTCAGGGTGGCCTTGAACACAGGGATCCTGCTACCTCTACATCTCTAGCGCTAGGATTAAAGGCGTGTGTCACCACACCCAGCTTATTTATTTTTGAGACAGTGTCTAACTCTGTATGTAGCCCAGGCTGGCCTCACACCTGTGCCAAGCCTCCTGCTTCAGCCTCCCAAATGCTGGGATTACATCCATCATGTCTGCTGGGTCCTCAACATTCTGAGACTATCGCCCATCAACAGCTCTCTCTGGAGGGAGGGGCCAAGGGGCTGAGTTATGGCTCTGACTCCTCTCTGGGGGTGGAGAGTGAAGATGACAAAGAAGGCCATCTGTAGCAGTAGAAGAGGACAGAAGGGAATAAAATAACAAATCCAACCAGGAGAGTTTGCAAAAGGGTAGGGAATGAAGTGTGCTAGGTATACACATCCAAAGGATAGGGGTTCCCACACTCAAGCCCTCCCTCATCCTAAAATGAGCCAGGTACATATATTTCCTTCTGCTAGAAATGAATCTCAGGGACAGCTAAACAAGGAAGGAAGGATATTTGACATGCAGAATGAACCTTGCACTCTGAACTGTCACCTCAGCCTTCAAAACTAGCCACACACGTGGACTGAAGGGCTCTAGGCCTAGCCAAGGTGCAAGGTTCTGTGGAAATTCAGCAGTGGTCACATTCCTGTACCCAGGCTTGAATACTTCTGGCATTTCTGGGCTCCAGCACCCAGAAGTACATGTGAATAATGAAGTGGGGTGGGAGAAGAGAATGGAGAGCAGTCAACCCTTGGTAGAGACCCTCTCCATTCTCTGCATAGTCACAAAAGTCCGCCTAGGCACTGCCTCTGTGAGGAACCAACCTGCCTGTTTTCTGTCATGAGCGATGCCTGCACCCACACCCACAGTACCCTGAAAGCCTCCATCCTATGGCCTGCACCAGGAAGGAAGCAGGCCAGAGAGAGCTCTAGAAAATTAACAAAATCCAGGCACTCTTGAGTTCATCCCACAGAGCAAAGTGCATCCAGAGAGGTTGCTTGAGCGACATCCGCTGTCCAGTCAGGTCCTGAAGATGGCACACAACTCCCTACCTTCAGCTCTTCCTATCTTACAGGAACAGGGTATATTTCAAAGATCAAGGCACTTGATAGAGTCAACAGTATCACTCTAATGAAGCAAGAAGGCTTGCTGGCGGCAGGGAGAGGGCAGAAAAATGGGCAAGAGGAGAAAAGACAGTATATTTCTGGGGGCCAGGAAAAGCCTATCCATCAAGATGAAGTTATTTGGATGGAGGAATCTACAGCCTAAATTAGGCAGAGGTGGAAGAAAAGTGGCCAAATATCCAGTTCCCCATAAGCCTCTCAGAACCCTACCACCTTGAACATAAAGCAGCAATCACCACGGAGTCAGGCAGGCTCTAGGCAAAGATGTTGGGAATAAAATCCAGGAATTGCTTAGCATACTGCTCGGGATGGACAGTAGAGATCTCTGCCCCTGCCCCATGCTTGACAGTTTTGGCTGCATGAGCTGCTTTCTTCTTAGCATCATACTGTGTCAAGATGTCAATGAGGACCATGAAATACACCTCCTTTTGGGGGGCCCCTCTACATCTCGCTTCAGCTTCTCTAGAAATACTTTCTTCTCTTCTTCACCAATATACACTTTTTGGTTCTTGTTGAGGAAGTCCATATCTTTAAGGGTGGGCAATTCCTTAACCTTTTCCTTATCGCTGGCTTCCCGGGACACTAGGGAACCCTTGAGGTCATACTTCCTGTGGACAGGAAGACGGTGGCTAAACATATTGCGCATCACAAGCATGTAGCTGTCTTCGTTTTCCACACTGACTCGGTACATGCCCAGGAACTGGGGCAGCAGCGTGTTGCCATGGCACTTCACAATGTACTGGTGGTAGTTGGAGAGGTTGCTATGCATGTCAGCAATGTCCTCACTGGATACTTCTTTGATGACCAGAGTCCGATCATAGGAGATAAGGAAGCGACCATCACTGCCTTCACTTTCACTTGGGGGGCTCCAGGTAAGGGACACCAAGTAATCCTGATCATCAATGCCAAATCGATCACGGAGGTTCCTGAAGACTTGGGGGCAGTATTCCTTGAACTTGAAATGACTAGGTAGATTTTCTCTGCGCGCGCGTCAGGTGACCGGAGGCGGGCTCCCGGGCCCACTCAGTTGGATTTTAGAATTTCTCTGTATATTTTTTTTTTGCCAGCAAGCCGACTATTAGAATCTTTCTACTACTCTTGCCACCCATAACTTATTTACTTTCCAACCCCTTTTCCACATTCTCTCCTCTTTATTACCTCTGTCCTTATTCTCCACAACCACAATCTTCCATAGACCTAACAACCTATGATATCTGTGAAAACTAACACGAACTAACTTCCCTGTCCCAGATGTCTGTGCCATCTTAATCTTTTTAAAGTTAATACTAGCCCTCACATTTAATCACCCTACACTCTTCCTGTTTCTAAGTAACCAAAACACTAGCATACATCTATCAGCATTTTTCTTCTACCCATCAGCAATTATTGAAACCAAGAAGAACATTGTTGTTAATTTGGCACTAGGAAAATTGCAATGCAGGCATATCCAAGAGGTTGGGTCATTCTTGCTCTTACTCTTCGAGTAATATAGTAGCCATAACTTCCATCTTGAACTCTTACACTGAATATGTAATTTATAGTTTACATGTCTAAGACTATAGCTGATAACTATAATAAACAAACAAATAAATAACTCAAGATACAATTGATCTCTACATCATAACACAAGAAACACAAAAAAGACAACATAATTCCTCCAAAAATAGTAAATCCAATCTAATTTACTTCTAGTGAGCATGAATTGGATTAAATGTCAGACATATAATTCAAAAGAATGATTATAAATATGTCCAAAGAATTACGGAGAAATAAACCCCTTAAGGAATCTCAAGAGAACACCAAAAACAAATTTAACAAAATGATATTGATAGAAGATATGAATAAGTAAATAGAAATACTGAAGAAACACAAATTTTCAATACTAGAAGTGAGAAGCATAGTAGGTCAAATAAAGGACTATGTATGTAGAGTTTCACCAACAGAACGGATCAAGAAGACAGAATATCTGAGATAGAGACAAGATGGAAGAATGAGAACATTACAACAACAAGGACTGATAGGAAGAAATGAGTGAGGATTTCAAGATGGTCAAGATGCTATGAAAAAATCAAACTTAAGAATTCAGGGTATAGAAGAAGAAAAAATTCAATATAAGTTCATAATAAGTATTTTCAACAAAATCATACAAGAGAATTTTCCTCAAATAGGGAAAGAGATGCGAATACAGATACATTTATAATACTAAACAGTCAAGAGCAGAAAAAGCACTTCTTCTCACCATATTGTGATTGAACTACCATACACACTGTTCAAAGACAATGTGCTAAAAGCAGGAAAAGAGAAGCATCTAGTCACCTAAAAAGGCAACTTTATCTGGGCAAGAGCAGATTACTCTAACATATACTTTAAATACCAGAAGATCTTGAAATGATGTATTCTAAGTTCTGATAGACAACAACTGCTGAGTAAAGCTATTATATCTAGTAAAACTATCTATCATAATTGAAGGAAAAACAAGAAATTTCAATAACAGAATCAGGCAAACAGAATACATAACTATTTAGCCAGCTCTACAGAAAATACTAGAAGGGATCCTTAGGGCCGAGGAGAAAGAAAAACACATATGTAGGAACAAGGGATTGAATAAGCCATTCTTGAATAATACTTAAGGCAAGAGAGTAACAGGAAAATAGCAAGTACTAAAATATCAAGAAGAATGGCAGGGATAAGTACACAACTTTGAATAATAACTATTAATGCTCATGATATTCCTAGTCAAAAGATACAGATTTGCAGACTGGATTAAAAAACAGGACCCTTCTGTTTGTTGCCTCTTTTCTTCATCAAGGACAGACATTACCTTAGGGTGAAAGGATGGATAATGATACTTCAAGAAAATGGGCCCAAGAAGTAAGCAGATGTTGTTATTCTAATTTTTGACAGGATAGATTTCAAACATTAGTTAGAAGAGATAAAAGCAGCCACTTTATACTGTTTAAGGGAACAGTCTAACAGGAGCACCTTCCATTATAAAGATATAAGCACCAAACATGCAAGAAATTTCATTAAACAAACACTACTAGATGTAAAGGCACAAATAAGACCAATCAAAATTGTAGTGGGTAACTTTACAAACCTGGTCCCGGGCCATGGCCGATACAGCCACTACAGCACAGGCGGCAGCGGCCAGTGCTGCAAATGCCTCGCCTGATGCACCCCCTTTCCAGCTGGGAAAGCCCCGCTTTCAGCAGACATCCTTCTATGGCAGCTTCAGGCACTTCTTGGACATCATCTACCCTCGAACAATGTTTGTCACTGAGAGACGTCTCAGAGAGGCTGTGCAGTTGCTGGAGGACTACAAGCATGGGACCCTGTGCCCTGGAGTTACCAATGAACAGCTCTGGAGTGCACAGAAAATAAAGCAGACTATTCTTCATCCAGACACCAATGAGAAGATCTTCATGCCCTTTAGAATGTCAGGTTACATTCATTTTGGGACTCCAATTGTGGGCCTTAATGTGCTGGTTCAGAAAGCCAACAAGTTCACCCCAGCCACCTGCCTTCTCGTGCAGAGATTCGTGCCCTTCCCTGCTGTAGCCAGTGCCAACATCTGCCAACGTGGTCCTGATGCGGTATGGGGAGCTAGAGGAAGAGACTGATGTCCTTGATGCCGATGGCAACCTCGTGGGCTCTTCCAAGATCGCAGCCAGACACGCCCTGCTGGAGAGGGCACTGACACACGTGGTTCTGCCAATGTCCATCCTGGTGCTTCCCCCGATCGTCATGACCATGCTGGGGAAGACAGCACTTCTACAGGCCAGCCCCCAGCTGCTCCTGCCTGTGCAAAGCCTTGTGTGCCTGGCAGCCTTTGGCCTGGCCTTGCCCCTGGCCATCAGCCTTTTCCCGCAGATGTCAGAGATCGAAACCTCCCAGTTGGAGCCTGAGATCGCCCAGCCCACAAGCTGCAGGACATTGGTATACAGTAAGGGGCTGTGAATGCAGGCCAGCCAGCCTGGGGATACAGTTGGGGCAGGGAAGAAGTCTTGGGAGCTGCTCTGGTAGGGAGGAGACACCTAGGAGCAGTCAATCCACAGTGATAGGGAGACTAACCATTCACATTTTAACACAGGGGAGAGGAATTCTGACACATTTCGTATTCAAAAGAATCAAGTGCATTTGGGGGCCTTGCCTGGGGTTGTCTGAACTCTACTTAGCACAGTCATGTGTAAGGCTGAGAAAACTGTAGAATGCCCGTGGGGTAGAATTAGGATCCTTTTATACATTGCCTTTTTGTTTTTAATTTTTGTTTTTTATCAAAAGCAAGTCTGGGCCTTGGTTGTAGCTGACCAGAAGTGACCTGAGGACAGGTGGTGAGAGCACAAGCAGGCCTGGGAACTGGGTTGGCTGGATGCTGGGCTGGTAGCTTTAGGAAATTAGAGTGGCTTCGCTGGTCAGGGAAGAAAAGGAGGTGGTCTGCATCCCACAGGGTGAAGTAGCCATGAGCAAGGCCCTCAGAAATTGGCCCAGGGAATGGAGAAGCACTGGAGATTTCTGGAAGACTCCATGAGAGGTGGGCTCTGCAGTACCAAGCTCCGGTTCACACTATAAGCTGCAGAACTAGTTCCACTGAGTGAAGCCCAGTGACTCTGTGCCTGGGGTCACCCTTCTGAGAGATCACACTAACTCAAGGCCACTGAGCAGACCCCATCTTTAGGAAAGCCCGCGCTAGCCTCTACAGAAAGATCCTCTTTGAAGGGTAGGCTGGAGGCCCTGCACTGGGGCTTAAGGTGAGCCGGAGCTAGACCTGCTGCTGTCTAGTCTCCGTCACTTAGCAGTCGCCTGCCTGAGAGTGCAAGCCTAGATCCCTGGCACTTACCTGAGAGGCAACATTGACCCAGGAATGCAAGCTCAGCTCTGGCACTAGCAGATTCTATGGCTGTGGAAAACCAACTCATTTCTCTGAACCTCCATTCCCTCTCTGGAAGCAGAAGACTGTAGCACGGGTTCCCACTACCATTCTGTCTATCTCTGCCTATCCTGCATGGATGCTGCTATCTTGCACAACCCCAAGGAGGACTGTGGGCTGGGAATGGGGCAGGTCCCTTTGCAAATGGCTAGCACTTGGCCTCTGGAAGGGCTTTGTGCTGTCCTTCCACATCCTGGAAGCCCTTGATCTCTGTGCCAAACACTTCACAGTTGAAGAGGAGGAAGTAGTGTGCATGCCTGGGCCTGAGCGTGGGGCAGGGCCTGCATGGCATCTCTCACCCCCTCAGGCTCAAATGTCCTTTGCTGCTCACTGTCATGTCCTTCGCATTTTCAAACCAGGGAGGAGAAGAAAGCAGGATCTGGGTAGACCTGAACAGGGTGACTCCTGGTCTGAAAGGCCCATGGGAAGGGGAAAGTACTAGTTTTGATAAACTCTTAATGGAAGCCCTGGCATTTGCAGTGGACCCTCCCATGGTAACTCCCCCCGCCCCGCCCGCCTCAGAAGGGGTCCGACTGGAGGTGAATGTGCATTACTGCAAGAAAAGGCTGGCACAGGGTAGCAAGGTGAGCCCTTAGTGGCCTACCCACATCTTAGGGCAGGCTCAGCTGTGGTAAAGTGAATCTGTCATGGGCATTGGCACTGTGGCTCCCAGTGACTGCCAGGCCACAGCTCACTTACAGCTCATCCTGACCCCATTTGTCATATGGCCTTGCTCTTGTGCACTTTATCTTGGGACCAAACTGCCCCCCCCCCCCCGCCAACCCTTCCCCTCTAGAGGCCTGGCCAACCTAGGGCTTTCCCAATTCTCCCACTGTGCTAGCTGCCCCAGCCTACCCTCATGCATACCAATGTGGCCTCAGCACTCCATTGTCAATCTCCTTTGTCTCTGGGTGATTTACTAAGTGAAAGTCCAAGTGATGGAAGGAGACAGCTTCTATGGGGTGCAGTAGCAAAGGATCCTTCTAGTTCAGGGTGCTGGTGACAAGGTCATGGGCTATGCTGCTAAGCTCTGGTGTGGCTTCAGAAAACCCCACAGAGAGAAGCTTTCTGCAAATACCCTTGTCCATTTCTGCTGAGGACAGAGATGGTGTGGGGATAAGAGAGGCTGATCCTATCTTTGCCAGAATACAGAGCATACCTGCAACAGGTGCTCCAGCCCTGCAGTGACTGGCCAGATCTCTGGACAGTTTAAACATTCCCTTCAGTACCAGGCTGCTCTTCTCCTATTCCCAGAAAGCAATGTGACACTTCAGGGGCCAAAAGCCCAAAATGTCAAGATGGCCACCAAGCCAAAATGTCTGACAAATCCCTTTTCACTTCCTGTTTGTGAGCTGGCTTGCTTCCTCTGGCTTAGGAGAAGGATCGGGGGTTCTGAGGAGGATTTTTCAGACAGTGAAAGGAAGGTCCAGGGTGGCCTTCCAGCATTGGGCAGGTGTAAGTGAGGCCCAACACATGCCTCATCACACCTGGGGATTATACATTGTCTTTTTAACCTCAGAAAATTTCTTAATCTATATGATTTATGTATTACTAATGACTCTGGGCAATAAACATGGATTTAAATAAAAAAACCCTGTTCCCATTATTGACAGGTTATGTTGGCAAAAAATAAACAGAGAAACATCTGAATTAATGATATCACAGAACAAATTAACCTAACAGACATCTACAGAATATTCTATCCAAATGCTTCAGACTTCACATTCTTTTCAGCAACACATGGAACATTCTCTAAAATAGACCCTTTATTATAACGGAAAGCAAATCTCAACAAGTGCAGGAAAATTGATATTATTCCTTGTACTCTGATCACAATGGGATTATATTACAAATTAAGTGCAAGAAAGACTACAGAATATACACAAACTCATAGAAATTAAATATGTTATTGAATGATAAATGGTTCATAAAAGAAAACAAGAAGTAAATTAAACATTTCCTAGAATCAAATGATAATGAAAATACAATATGTCAAAACCTGTAGGAGGTAGCTCATGTGAGGCAGTGAAGCATTGGTTCCCCTGGAACTGATGTTGTGGTAAGGGGGCAGGGAAGCACTATTTCCTCTGTGCCTCATGTGGGGCAGGACATTGATGACTCCCTGTGACTCACAAGGGGGCTTGAAAGCACCAGATCTTTGATGGCTCCCATGATACTGCTAGGAATCCACTGCATCCCCACACAGGATGTTTTAGGAAAGGTTCACAAGCAATGATCTGCTTGAAATCATCAATCCTAGGCTGTCTCCACAAACACATGAACACAGGCTGGCCTCATAAGCAATGTGACTAGGGTCCAACCCCAAAGCAGGATTCCAACTTTCCCTTCACCCTATCTGCATTATGTTACCCTAAGAACTACAAAGGAGTAACAGACCACAGAACCATGCTTGGTCACTGAGTTGGCCATGCATAGCAAGGCCCCAATAAGAATTAATAGGAAAATGAATACTTAAGAAAGACCCTATCCCAGCCCAAACCTATGAACATAACACCTTCCCACTCCTACCTTGACCAAACCTCAAGGCAATCAATGCATACTCCACAAGAAACACTAATTAGTACTGTACCAGCAAAACAAGACAATCACACCATGAACACCATTATAAAACAAAGAATGCAAGAAACCAAGAATACCTAGCCCCATAATGGAAGCCTAGAGGAAACTACAGCCATAGAACCACAAGTTGAAACTATGATAAGTATATTTCATAACCATAATGAAATCACGAACAAAAGGATGGAAGAATGAGTTGAAAAACAAAATAGACTCACAAAAGAATTTAAAATATGGCCAAATGAAGAAAATTGACAAAAAAATTTTCAATAATGAACATAAACCATGGTTGGAGAAAATAGAAACAAATTAGCAAAACTAATTAAATGCACATGGCAAAAAAAAAATCAAAAAGAACTTGATGGTTGAGAGAAAAGGAGGATAACCTACTTAAAAACAAACAAATATGGAATTCCAGGTAAGATGGCAGGATAGGAGCAATGCCAAACCAACCTAGGGAGGGATTTAAGCAAAACCCCAGCAAAATATACTCTTTTTTTTTTCTGAAAAGTAAAGGAGTATATATTATTCTTTGACACAGCATAGAAGCTGGAGAGACCAAGATACATCAGAAAGGAGGGAAAGTCCCACTGAGGTGTTTGCAGCCTGTGCATCCATGTGACCGGGGCATCTGCCCGGTAGTACCCAGCCAGGTGTACTAAGCAGAAGCAGCAGCAGAGACGAAACAAGGGGATTTTTCAACTTCATCAGCTTTCTTGCAAAGTTACGAAATCTGTAGATCAACTAAGGAACTGCTGAAAGGGATACAGTTGGAATTGCATGAGCAACTGCAGAAGTCTGAACCCCTACCTCCCCACCATCAGAATCTGGAACCTCTCAACATTCAGACCCCAGGGGCAGCACAGCCAGAAAATCTGATCAGACCTCCAACTCCACAACACAGCACAGAGGGATCAAGGAAGGCACTTAGCAATGGTGGAATTGGAAGCCACCCCAAAAGGTAATGAAGTTGACTAACAAAAAAAAAAAAAAAAAGGTACATAGGTCTGCATTGGAAGAGCTAATCTCTTTCCTTGTAAGGCCAGGTTATGGGTTGGCTTTACCATTTTTAAATAAGCTATATTGGGGGTTAAATATTGTTGCCTTTGATGCTTTCATATTTATAGGGCTTTTGTCTTTTGCTTCTGTCATTATTGGGGGAAGGGTCTGATCCAGATCCAGGCTTACCTGGAATCCAGTTTAGAACAGAAATTTCGACCTTCCAGCTGACAAGATTAAGGGAATAGAACAACACACACCCTTAGGAATTTTGGCTTTATAAGACTGTATGTTTTAATTCCCACAGTTGCATACTTTGTGCTATTTTTATTTTATGTATACACTGCTCAGTTGAAGTTTAGAACTTGCCAGTAAATTGTTCTACCCAGTCCACTAGAAAACTTGCTTAGTAAGAAAACTTAGCAACTAGGATTACTTCTGTAGGTAGATTAGGGTACAAGAGCTACACCTGGCATCTTAAACTCATATCCTGAAAGTACATAAAGGTGGATTGCCACATCAAAGAATATTGCAGATTAGTAGAAAAGCCAAGTATCAAATTGATTCAGGATGCAAAACTTACTACATTATAATAAAAGAAACTCAAAGAATCAAAACAATACAGTCTTACCAAAATTATAAATCCATCAGAAATGATCATCAATTAGCTGGAGAGATGGCTTAGCAGTTAAAAAAAAAAAAAAAAAAGGACCCAGGTTTGATTCTCCAGAAATAAGATGCACAATGTGGCACATGCATCTGGAGTTCATTTGCAGTGGCTGGAGGCCCTGTCATCCCAATTCTATCTGTCTCTCATTCTCATTCTCTCTCTCTCTCTCTCTCTCTCTCTCTCTATCTATCTCACTCTCTCTAATAAATACATAAAATATATATTAAAATGATCACAAGTGAGACTGTTTTAGATGAAATGCCTGACAATGACTTCAAAAACATGATCATATCTATACTGAAAAAAATTAAAGAAGAAAAACTCCTGTACTAGAACACAGAAAAGCAGCATAATGAAATAAGGAGGTCATTACAGGAAAGGAGTAAGGACATAGAAATACTGAAGAAAAAACAGGCTAAAATCTTAGCTCTGAAGAGTACAGTTAGTGACATAAAAAAACTATCACAAGTCTCACCAGTAGAATGGATGAAGGAGAGAATGGGATATCTAAAATATGTGACCAGGTGACAGACCTAATAAAATCCAACAAAGAGAAAGACAAGGTAATAGGAAGGTATGAATTGAAATTTCAAGATATTTGGGACACTATGAAAAGATCAAACATAAGAATTCAGGGTAAATTAGAAGCAGAAGAATTTCAGTCCAGAGGCATAGTGGGTATTTTCAACAAAATCATACAAGAAATATTTCCCCAAATTGGGAAAGAACATGGCAAAAGGAGGACATTACAATCCTGAACATACATGCACCTAACATGGGGGCTCCCAGTTCATCAAACAAACACTATTAGACTTAATGTCACAGAAAATATCAAACACAATTGTAGTGGATGACTTCTATACTCCACTCTCATAAATTGATAGGTCATCCCAGCAAAAATAAACAGAGAGATATCTAAATTAAATGATGCCATGGAACAAATGGACCTAACACATATATGCAGAATATTCCTTCCAAATGCTGCAGGATATACATTTTTATCAGCAGCATATGTAACATTCTCTAAAATAGACCATATATTGGGACACAAAGCAAATCTCAACAAATACAGGAAAATTGAAATAATCCCATCTACTCTATCTGACCACAATGGGATTAAACTGCAAATCAGTAACAAGAAAAGCTACAGAGCATACAGAAATTCATGGAGAGTAAAAAGTACACTATTGAATGGTCAATCGGTCATGGAAGAAATCAAAAAGGAAATCAATAAATTCCTAGAATCAAATGATGATGACAATAAAACATACCACAACTCTGGCAGATAATGAAGGCAGTCCTAAGTGGGAAATTTATAGCTCTAAGTGCCTATATTAAGAAATTAGAGAGTTCATTAGTATACAATTTAATGCTTCACCTTAAGTCCCTGAAAAAAACAAGAACAAGGCAACCAAAAATTAGTAAAAAAGAAGAAATAATAAAGATTAGGGCAGAAATAAAAACCAAAAATCAATCCAAAGAATCAATGAAACAAAGAAATCATCTATTTCATTCAGATTTTCATACTTCGTGGAGTATATGCTTTTATAGTATGTCCCTATGATTTTTTGAATTTCTCTGGCATCTGTTGTAATTTTACCATTTTCATCTCTACTTTTATTAATTTGTGTCTCTTATCTGTTTCTTTTGGTCAGATTTGCTAAGGGTTTATCAAGCTTGTTTATCCTTTCAAAGAACAAACTCTTTGTTTCATTGATTCTTTGGATTGATTTTTGGTTTTTATTTCTGCCCTAATCTTTGAATGAGTGAACAACATTAATAAACCCTTAGCAAATTTGAACAGAAGAAACAGAGAAGAGACAGAAATTAATAAAATTAGAGCTGGGTGTGGTGGTACATTCCTTTAATCCCAACTCTTGGTAGGCAGAGGTAGTAGGATTGCCATGAGTTCAAGGCCACCATGAGACTGCAGAGTGAATTCCAATTCAGCCTGAGCAAGAGTGAGACCCTACCTTGAGAAACCAAAAAAAATAAAATAAAATAAATAAATAAATAAATAAATAATAAAATTAGAGATGTAAAAGGCACCATTATAACCGATACCAAAGAAGTTCAGAAAATTAAGACTATATGTGCTTCTAAGTTTGAAAGTCTGAAAGAAATGGTTATGTCCTTGATTCATGTGACCTACTCAGATGAAATTAAGATGAGATAAACATTTTAAATAAACTTATAAAAAGTACAGAGATCCACGAAGTTATAAAAAGTCTCCCAATGAAAAAATGTCCTATCCCAGATGGATTCACTGGTAAATTTTACTAGATCTTCATGGAAGAACTAATACCACTGCTTCACAAACTTTTCCATAAAAAAGAAAAGAAATAAATTCTACTTAACTCCTTCTATGAAGCCAGCATCACCCTCATAGCAAAACCAACCAAAAACAGAAAAAAAAAAAAAAAAAAGAAAATTACAGACCAATCTCCCTCAGGAACATAGATGCAAATTTTTTGAACAAATTTTGGCAAATAGGACACAAGAATATATCAAAAATATTATTCAGCCTGACCAAGTTGGCTTTATACCAAGGATGCAGTGATGGTTCAACATATGCAAACTGATAAATGTAATATAGCATATAAATGGTCTGAAGGACAAAATATCACATAATCATCTCAATACATTCAGAAATACATTTGAAAAAATCCTTCCTTCATGGTAAAAGTATTACAGAAACTTCGAATAGAAAGAATATATCTCAACATAATAAAAGCTATTAATGACAAATCTACAGCCAACATAATACTAAATGGAGAAAAACTTGAAGCTTTTCCACTAAATTCAGGAACAAAACAAGGGTTCCTACTGTCCCCATTTTTATTTAATATAGTGCTGGAAGTCTTAGCTATACCAATAAGGCAAGAGGCACTCATAAAGGGGATACAAGTTGGAAAGGAAGAGATCAAATTATCATTATTTGCATATATGATTCCATACATAAAAGACCATAAAGACTATCCCATCAAACTGTTAGAGATGATAACTACTTTTATCAATGTAGTAGGATACAAAATATACAGAAAATATACAGAAATCCATAGCTTTTCTATATACTAACAACAAACATGCAGAGGATCAAATGAGATAATCTTTCCCATTCAAATTTGAATCAAGAAAAAAGTACCTTGGAATAAACTTAACCAAGAAAGTGAAGGATATCTACAATGACAACTTTAAAACACTCAAGCAAGAAATTTCAGAAGACACAAGGAAATGGAAAGACATCCCATGCTCTTGGATTGGAAGAATCAATATTCTGAAAATATCAATCTTACCAAAAGCAACCTACACAGTTAATGCAATCCCCATTAAAATTCCAATGGCATTCTTTTCAGAAATAGAAAAAACAATCCTAAAATTCATTTGGAAGCACAAAAATCCTTGTATAGCCAAAACAATTTTGAGCAACAAAAATAAGGATGGTGGTATCACCATAACTGATTTTAAGCTATATCACAAAGCCACAGTAACAAAACCAGCATGGTATTGTCACAAAGACAGACATGTAGACAATGGAACACAACAGAGGACCCAGATGTTAATCCATACAGCTACAGCAATCTGATTTTTGACAAAAATATTCATTGGAGAAAAGACAGCCTCTTCAACAAGTGGTGCTGGGAAAAGTGGATAGCTATATGTACAAA
This sequence comes from Jaculus jaculus, assembly GCF_020740685.1. Lineage (NCBI taxonomy): Eukaryota > Metazoa > Chordata > Mammalia > Rodentia > Dipodidae > Jaculus > Jaculus jaculus. The sequence continues at coordinate 56,998,283 of NC_059108.1, read as the reverse complement.
GATGAAAATAGATCCTTGGCTTTCTCCATGCACAAGAATCAAATTCATCCATTTTCTCCAAATTTATCCAGTTTTGTGGAGTAGAGGTTTTGGAAATAAGTCCTGGTGATTCTTCCAATTTCACTTATGTCTGTTTTTATCTCTCTTTTTTCATTTTTAATGCTAATTTGAAGCCTCTCTTTTATTTGCTTGATCAAATTGGCCAGGTGTTTATCAATTTTGTTTATTATTTCAAAGAACCAGCTCTTTGTTTCATCAATTTTACTAATTGTTTTCCTAGTTTCCAATTCAGTAATTTCTGCTCTGATCTTGATTATCTCTTTCCATCTGAAGCTTTTTTGGTTGGATTCTTCTTTTTACAGTGCCTTTAGGTGGATGGTTAGGTTATTGATTTGGGAATCTCTCTGTCTTTGTTATGAATGTTTTAGTGTTTTGAATTTTCCCTTAAGTACTGTCTTCATTTTCCCCTATAAGTGTTGGTACAATGTGTTCTCATTGTCATTCAACTCCAGAAATTTTGCAATTTTTAATTTCATGCACTACCCATTTATTGTTTGGAAGTATATTGTTCAATTTCCAGGAGCTGGTGGGATTCCTGTCACATCTCTTGTTGTTAATTTTTAGCATCACAGCATTGTAATCTGATATCATGCAGGAAATTATAAAATCCTATATCCTTAAAATCAGACAAAAGCTTGAACCTTCTTCATGTCCTTAGGGGGAACACCTGAATCAAAGAGTCCTGGAGAGGGTATGATGAAGCCTAACCTTAATTTTCTCCCATTTCTCTTTTGTTTTACCTATATTTTTCTTCCTTCTTTTGCCTTGGCACTGGCCTGTAACTCCCAGTACCAGGATGCAGTTAACATTCACAATGAGCTGTTATCAGAGAAACCTAAGTTTTCCCAAAAGAAGACAAAATTCTTTCAGAGAACTTGATTACCCACTAAAGATTAATGGTAAAATCCTATTGCCAAAGATACCATATGTCTTTGGTTTGGAACATGGAGAACACTGGTAGGAATCTGGAAGAGAGCCAGTCTCCAGACAGTTAGCTCATCTAGTGCCAGAAGGTGCTACATGAGCTATTGGGGGAAAATGGCCAACATCTGTCCAAGAAACTCAAGGTCTAAGCTCAGCAGCAGCAAACAACCTGACATGATGCCCATACAAGAGCAATAGTGGCACACAGCCAATGTGGGTACCTGTCTGTTCTTGAATTGGCTAACAGATCTTCTCAGTGGAATAAAACACACAGCTGCAACTGGTAAACAAGTCAGAATCATATCCAAATAATGAGTTAACTCTCCATTATCAAGCTTCCACCATTCCTGGGCTACAAGAGGGCCTACTCCAATTCAATTCTCTCTAAATTAAAATGGTTATCCCATTCATCCAATACTAACTTCACTCTCTGCTGTATAATCTGCTTCTTTTTCTGATGAATGCAGAACATGAGGACATAATCATCCCATTGAACCTCACCAGGGACCCATAAGAAACTATACAGTAATTGGGGAAATGAGCAAGAGTGTTGCTTTCTTGTTGAAACTGGTATCAGCACAAGGGTGAAGGACATAGACACAGAGAACACTCAACTCCTAACAAACCAGAGATCCAGAGACACAGATGTTCCCAAGACCTCATTACTGAAGTATACCTAAAAAGAACCCATCATGGTTTGGGGAAATTTGTGGAAGAGGGTGTGGAAAGATTGGTAGAGCCACAAATTGGAATATTATGCACAGAAACATTGTCTCTTCCCCATAACTAGTGGCTTACAATTCACAACCCACCATCTTCATGGAGATAGCTGGCATCCCCAATGATAAGGATCCCTTCAAGTGACAGGGATGTGGGTAAGGGTGGTACCAGCATGTGCTGTTTACATACTGTGTACATAACTAATAAAGAAAATAATACAAAAAGTATTTTTTTAAAGAACTTATTTCTCCCTCAGGCATGTGTTTCTTTTTTCCTGTGTATCTTGCAATTCTTTAATATGGCAGAGCCATATCTCAGCTGATTAGTTCTGATACTCTCTGGATTCCAGACACAATATTTTTCCCTTTGCTCCCAAGTCTCAATGGTGTGCTGCTCTTTAGATGTCCTTTTATCCCCTTTACCCTGCTCCTGTAACTTTGCTTTATTTTATTTTTTAATCTATTTACTTGAAATATCTTGGGATATTTTGTTCTTGCTGGAAATTTTTGTAAGGAATAAGGACATTTCTTTTTTTCTTTTTTCTTTTTTTTTCAAGGTAGGGTCTCATTCTAGCTCAGGCTGACCAGGAATTCACTATGTAGTCTCAGGGTTGCCTCGAACTCATGGTGATCCTCCTACCTCTGCCTCCCGAGTGCTGGGATTAAAGGTGTGCACCACCACTCTCAGCCAATTTCCATGTTATTTTTTTATTAAATAGAAGCATGATATGCTGATATGATCATTTCCTGCTTCCCTTTTCCCACAGCACTGAGTCCTCCTCACCATAGAGTTGTGGTTTATGAGTTTTGAGAGCAGCAGTTTGTTACTGAAAGAAGGGCTCTGTAGGTGGATATTCCTTCCCTCCCTGTAGCTCTTACATTCTTTTTGTACCATCGTCGGGAAATTTTCCTGAACCCTGGTGAGTGTGCTCTCATTGGAGTCTATTATCCTGGTCTCTATACTATTCTAACGTGGTTCCTAGTTTGACTTATGGGTTTCTTTCCATTGAGAAAATCCCATAGTGCAACAAAGAACAATTGTCTACCTAACAGATGTGTGCCACTATGGAATAGGTGTCTGTAATCTGCACTGTTGTGTTATTCTTTACCCATCCCAGGTGTATTCTGCATATCTAAGAAGTTAGACTTAATATTCAAAGATAAACATTTATATGCTTATTTCAAAGCTAATAATTACAACCAAAACAACAGTCATAAGTCCCTACAAGATCTTTAGAGAGTCTAGAGGTATATATGGTCTTAGTAATGATTACAATAATAATTCTCAGTGAATAACCCTGGCAAAAGTTTCTTTTGGAGCATTCATTAGCCTGTGTATTTAGCTGTGGTTCCTTCCATTCAATGCTTGTATCAAACTGAAGTTTCATCTGTTCAGTATGGAAAAAATAAAAACAACTAAAAATTTTGCTTTTTACATGAGATTCTACCTTACTCCATTAAGGATGGCAAACATGAAAGAAATCTAACAACAAAAAATGTTGGTGGACATGTAAACTTGTTCAACCACTATGGAAATCATTTTGGAGATTCTTGAAAAAGATGAACATGGAGAAAACAACAGACCTAGTTTTCCCTTACTGGATATTTATCCTAAATGCTCCATGCATTAATATAGAGACATTTACTCAACCATGTTTATAGCTGCTCAATTCATAATAGCTGGAGTCAACCCACATGACCATAATTAGATGAATGGATGATGAAGTTGTGGTACATTTACATAATGGAATTCTACTTAGCAGCAGAAGAAAAAAATGATACAATAAAATTCATAGAAAAATGGATATACTTGGAACAAGTCAGACTCAGCGAACTCACACTATCATAGAAAGACAAGCACCACATGGTATACTCACCTGCAGTTCTTAACCTGGACCTGCTCAAGTTGCTGTCCTACCTGATAGGCAACTCAAGGACCAGAAAATTCTGATGGAAGGTTTTGTGGGGAATTGAAGTGGAGGAGGTTGGAGAAAACAAACACCAAATTAATTCCAAAATGAGCTGATAGCATAGAAATCTTTATCCTTGGAGATAGCTTAAAAGATATACCCTCAATAGGAGTAAGAGAGGAGCACCTGAAAAGTAGGGTTCTGGTGAGGGTTCAATGAAGCCTCTACTAAAATGATATTTATTTTCTCTCTGTCCTATAATTCCCAGTACCAGAGATCAGTTGTTACCAATATTGAACTGTTTATCAGAGACACCTATGAGGTCCCCAAATCAAGACAGCTTTCTGTCAAAGCACTTGATTACCTTCCTGAGGCAAAAGCTAAGCCCCTTTTGCTGAATATAATATCATATATATATATATATATATATATATATATATATATATATATATATATATATAATTACTGATAGAGAACACAGAGAGACATGGCTGGAATTCAGAAGAAAGCCAGTCCCCAGATGGTTACTGTCTAACCACTACTGGTGTAAAATGGCCAACAACAGTCTGAGGAACCAGAGTTGTAAGCTACCCAGAAGCAAACACCATGATGCAATGAACATGCCAGTACAATAGTGACACACAGCCTCAGTAGGTAACCATTAGCTTTCTGATTGGCTAAGAGATCTGCTCAGTATAAAAGAACCCATATGTGGAATTGGGAACCAGATCTGAATCCTACGGAGACAAAGATTATGTTTTCCAGTGTCAATCTCTCACTAGTCTTTGGCTAAAAGAGGGGTAACATAAATCAAATTCTCCACAAATTATAATGCTTATCTCCTTTAAACTATGATGACTTCATTCTCCATTGAAGAATCTGTTCTTCTTCTTCAGAAGTTAGTGAGACTGAAGGAGATAAACTACTCCCCACACTTCAGCCAAGCCACAGATGAATCCACAGAAGAACTGGGGAGAGGAACAAGAGTGCAGCTTTCATGGTGAGCCTGACAATTAGCACCAGAGTATAGGTGGCAGACCCTGAAGATACTCAACAACTACCAAAGCAGAGATCCAGAGGCTCCTAAGACCTCATAACTGAAGTAGACTTAAAACTCATCTACCACAGCTCAGGGAATTTTGTGGAAGAGGGGGCAGAAAAATTTTAAGAGTCACAGGTAGAGACATCATGCCCAGTGTCATTACCCCCCAAATAACTGACAACTGCTCCCACAAACCAAAACCCTATGGGGTGTACCTGCAACCCCACTGAGGACTGTTCCCTGTGGAATGAGGGCAGGGATGAAGGAAAAGAAGGTACCAATACATGATGTGCCCATACAAAACATATTGTTAATAATAATAATAATAATTATTATTATTATTATTATTATTATTATAACAGTAGTGACACTCTGTATATTAAAATACACATTTGTAGGCTGGGCAGATTTAATGATTAAGGTGTTTGCCTGCTAAGCCAATGGAACATGGTTCCATTCCCCAGGACCCACATAAGCCAGATGCACAAGGTGACACTTGTGTCTGGAGTTTATTTTCAGTGGCTAGAGACCCTGGTGCACCCATTCTCTCTTTCTTTATCTATCTATTTATCACCTATCTATATATATATGATCTATCTATCTATCATCTATCTAACTATCATCTATGTCCACCTCTCATTTTCAAATAAATTTAAAAAATTAAAAAATTAAACAATAAAAAATCAATCAAACCTTTGCAAAATTGAATAGAAGACTTAATAGGGCATTTTTCAGAGGAAGAAAGACAAATGGCTAACAAACCCATAAGAAAATGCTCAACATCCTTTATCATCAAAACAACTATGAGATTCCACCTTACTCCAAAAAGGATGACAATCATTAAAACCCAAAAGACAACAAATGTTGAAGATATGAGGAAAGAGGATCCCATATTCACTGTTAGTGGGAATACAAACTTGTACAACTATGGAAATTAATATGGAGAGATCTGGAAAAGATGAATAAAGAACTACCAACAGACCCATTTACACTCTTACTGGGCATTTTCCTTAAACGTTCCATGCTTCACTACAGAGATATTGGCTCAAACATGCTTAATTCATAATGGCTAAGAACCGGAATCAACCCAGGTGTCCATCATTAGATGAATGAATAACACAGTTTTGGTATAAATGCACTATGGAATTCTACTCAGCAGTTAAAAAAAAAAACCATGATAAAATGAAATTTGTAGAAAAATAGATGGACTTACAACAAACCATAATCAGTGAACACACACAATCACAGAAAGACAAATGGTGCATGTTCACACTCATCTGTGGTTCCTAACCTGCACCAGCTTGAGTTGCTGGCATACCAGACAGGGAAATTGAGGCCCAGACAATAAGGATGGAAGGGTTTGGGAGGAAGTGGACGCACAACTAAACTGAAAATGATCTGGTACTATAGAAAACTTTCTCCTTGAAGGTAGATTAAAAGATATAACCCTCATTAGGAGAATAGGGGGAGCACCCGAAAAGAAGGGCCCTGGAGAGGGTGGGATGAAATCTAACCTTAAAATTTAAATATTTTGTCTCTGACCTGTAACTTTCAGTAACAGATATAGGTGCTATGCACATTGAGCTGTTGATTAGAGAGACCTCCAAGGTCCCCCAAACAAGACATGCTTCAAAGCACTTGATTACCTGTCTAAGGGAAAAGGTAAAGCCCTATTGCTGAAGACACTATATGCTGATGGCACAGAACATGGAGAGTCTTGGCTGGAATCTGAAAGAGTGCCAGTACCCAGACAGCCCACCTAGTGCTAGAAAGTGCTACATGTGATACTTGGAGAAAGTGGCCAACAAAGGCAAGAGCAAGCAGGAGGTCTAAGCTACTCAGAAGCAAACACCCTGACAGGATGTACATGCCAGTGCAATAGTGGCACACAGACCTGGTGTGTAGCCAATGACTTTCTGATTGGCTGAAAGATCTGCTCAAAGGAAAGGAACCCATATCTGGAAGTGGAAACCAGGTCTGAATCCTACGGAGACAAAGATTATGCTCCCACTAGTCTTTGGTGAAAAGAGAGGATACATTCACCAAAGTCTCCCAAATTAATAACATTTATCCAATTTAACCTATGATATCTTTACTCTGTTGGAGAATCATTTCCTTTATTAAAAAGATAGTGAGACCTGAGGAGATAAACCACCCCTTGATTTTCAATGAAGGCCCAAGTGAAACCATAGAAGTGGGGAGGTAAGCAAGAGTGTTGCTTCTATGGTGAGTCTGACGATCAGCGCCAAGGTGAAGGAAATAGATACTGAGAATATTCAACACAAAACAGAAATCCAGAGGGTGCTATGAGATTATCACTGAAGTAGACTTAAAATATACCAACCAAGGCTTAGGGAATTTTGCAAAAGAGGAAGCAGAAAGTTTGTTAGAGCTACAGGTTGGGATGTCATGCCCAGAGGCATTGCCTCCCCCAATAACTGGCTTATCTCCCACAATACATAACACACATCCCCTTGGGGAATACCAATAACCCCACTGAGCAGGGCCTCCTGTAGAATGGGGACAGGGAGGAGGGAAAAGATGGCATCAACGCATGATGCATCAATACAATGTATATTCTTAAAAAAAAATATATCCACACTTGTAATAATAAAGATCACTCAAAGCATTTTCTCTGGGATGGAAAATGTTTTACCTCATGAAATTATATTATCATTTTACCAGTTTTCAACAATCTACTGACTGACTTGAAGACAAACTCTGAAACAGAGAACTCCTCATAATTCATTCTTTATTCATTGTTATTAACAGAAATACTTTGTGTAAAATACACCTTGCTATCACATTGTAAAATACACTGTTACAAGTTATGCTGGCAATGTATACCTTGTGTACTCATGTTTCTGACATTAACCAAGGGAATAGCTTGATCCATGTTTTCCCAGAAAGCAAAAGCAAAAAAAAAAAAAAAAAAAAAAAAAAACTTTTAAAGCATTTTCTTGCCTTCTTCAAGGTTTTCCATGTTCCATGCCAGCTCAGATCCACACATAATAAGAACAAGTGCAAGTGTTGTAATGCTGGTGTCTGTTACACAGCATTATTTCATCTGTCTCTGGATAATGCAAAGCAGTTATGGAACTTTACTTGAAACTATAATGAATATAGACTATCTCCAAGATGGTGGAAAGAATACCACTTCTTTTATAGCATGCAAGTATCCATGAATTGATTTATAAAAGAAACCTTCAATATCTACTATCTTCTGTAACTACTTGAAGAGGAGAGACATAGAAGGAAGAGGTGATAAAAAGGCAAATAAGAAAAAAGTAAAAAAAAATTCAGATTTCAGATGTTTTTGGCCTTGGATAAAATGAATTTTTGGTGTAGTTAAATATAAACATAAAATAAATATCTACTGTTCATTTTTCCAATTATAAAGGCATTTGAGTGTTATTTAGTAAAATAGTCATTTGTAATATGTTTTCTTTTACTTAGTTTTTTGTTATAAAGCTGTGTCTGCCAATGGCTATTGACCACCAGTGTGCTGAAATTGAAATGACAGCCCTCACATCAATCTCACATCTACTACATCTCACATCTCTCAAGTTAATTCTTCTGAATAACTCACATGGTTAGGTACTTAGGAGCAAGAAGACCATCTGCAAATGATGATGATGGTAGCATTTTTTCTCAGAGCATTTGGACTAGCAAAGTAAAGAGAGTAAATGCAGACAGGAAATGGAAGCAGCTTGGCAATATGTCAGAGACTAGGCAGGATCAAATAGTTCTTGTACTTAAAATCAGGATTCAATCATGTCATTGTATGAGGACAGAACCTTTTGAAAACTCTGTGAAGGACCAAACAAAAGGTACTTTGTTTCAATTTCTATTGTTTTGTTTATTATGTATTCTTTTTAATCTACATATTTGTTGCTGCAAACAAAGATTTTGTGACGATTTTCTTATATATGCATTTCATTTCTTTTGATCATATTCACACCTTGATAACCCTGTCCTTTCCCCTTCACTAGTTCTTGCCCAATTACACTCCTGCAGCTACATTAGAATATGATTTCTTTGCTACTAAAGGGTAGTTGTTAATACTGTTTCATTAAACTAGTAATACTTGAAAATTATTTATATAATATGTACATATATGTGTGTAGTGTGATTGTTAATGTTGAGAAATTGATGGGATTTAAAATCATAGTGATAACAAACCTTTAGGCAGTTTTCTGAATTTGGTACACAGGAGATTCTCTTTAAATGTGGGCAGCATACTTCTATGATCTGGGGATACTGGACTGTATACAGTGAAGGTAAGCTGATGACTATCATTTATCACTCTCTGCTTCTTCACCATGGACTATATGTGAACAGCTGCCTTTGCTTTCATGAAGGATTGTAGCCTCAAACTGTAAGCCAAAATAAACTTTTCTGTCTTTTAGGCACTTCTGGTCAAGTATTTGGTCATAGCAATGAGAAGGTAATTGATACAGAAATAATCGATTCATCCAGTTATCCTACAACTGTATCTAGTACCAAAAATTAGTAAACTATTATATTACATATTAATGCAATTAATTACCATTTCATTAATGAGATGACCATCCAAAATAAATTTTATGGGATATGTAAGGCAATATCCAAGATGTTAATGTCTAGAACAGAAAAAAATATTGACATTTGAAAGAACACCGAGTGATTTATAGTACTTTAAAATTACATTATAAAAAGTTATTTGGGAGCCTGGAGAGATGATTCAGCAGTGAAGGCAAGCGCCTGCAAAGCCTAATGACCAGAGTTCAATTCATCAGCACCCATATAAAGCCAGGTGCACAGTGGCCCATGCATCTGGAGTTCATTTGCAGTAGCTGGAAGACCTGATGCTCCTATTTTCTGGGTCTCTCTTCTATTTCTCTTACTCTCTCTCTGCTTGCAAGTAAAAATAAAATATATTTTTTGTTTATTTTTATTTATTTATTTGATAGTAATTTGAGAAAGACTGAGAAAGGGGGAGGGAGAGAGAGAGAGAGAGAGAGAGAGAGAGAGAGAGAGAATGGCTGTGTCAGGACCTCTAGCCACTGCAAATGAACTCCAGATGCATGTGCCCCCTTGTGCATCTGGCTAACGTGGGTCCTAGGGAATCGAGCCTCAAACCAGAGTCTTTAGGCTTCACACACAGGCGCTCAACTGCTAAGCCATCTCTCTAGCCCACAAAATATATTTTTAAAAGTTATTTGAAACATTAATTTCACTTTTGTTATTCAAGCCACTTATATTAATTATCTTAAAATGTCATTATCACAGTCATATCTAAATATTAGTTCATGCTATCTCAACTGTGATCCTATGATGACACAATCTATCTGGTTTGCTGGAGAAGGTTTTGAGGTCACACACTGCTTCACCTCTTCCTCTAGGACTTTGTTATCAGGAGCTATCTCTATTATGGGTAATCTCTGTTCTTGTACTCTATTTCTCCTTCTCAGTATTTCAAGAAAATACAGTTTTGTTCCATAGATAGAAAACAGTGAGCACTGGCACACATCCTAGAGCACTTATCTGCTGGTTATGCAGGCCCTGACCCATGTTGCCACTTTCTACAGAACATAAAAGGAAACGCTGTGAAAGAGAGAAAAATATCTGTAGATTTGGTTTACATTTTTGAAAGGTTGCTACTTCCACAAAAATACCTAATTGCAGTTGAAGGTGGTCTGAAAGTAAAAAATGGCCTTACGCTTTCATCAATGCATTTTTCTTTTTAAGTTAAGTAATGTTATCATAATTAGCCATAGAATATTTTTAAATTCATTCTTGTTGCTTTAAATTGTAACTAGTACCTAATTTTCAAATTAACATATTGATGTTCAAATTTGTATGTGTGTGTGTGAGTTTCCTATAGGTATTTCTCTCCTGTCTCAACCGGAACCATAGTAGTTATATATGTGTGTGTGTGTGTGTGTGTGTATATATATATGTATATATGTATATATATATATATATATATATATATATATATATATATATATATATATATATATATATATATTTGACAACTTCTATACTTATAGACGTCATATTTCCCTCCCTCCCCAGCTTTCCCTTTCATAACTCTGCTCTCTATTAGATCCCTCCCTCTCTCCATTAGTCTCTTATTTTCAAATGTCTGGGATTTATTTTTCTCCTTCTGGTATCAGTAATTAGATTCTTATTTTCTTTGTGACTACCATGGGCATAATTCCCTTTCTAAAACTAAAAATATAATAATAATTAACCACCAAAAATATGGAGTATTCTTTACATGGTTGACATGGTGCTAACATTTTATGTTCAGGACCTCATTAAATGTGCAACACTCCTGCAGTAGAAATCATTAATTATGCCATTATGCAGATGGGAAGCTGCATTCCAAGAAGTCAGAAGCTTGTCTGGGAAACACTATAATAGGCAAAACGAGAATTCAGACACAGACTGTCTGATTCCAGGCCTGAAACTTGGCAATATCTCACCAAGAATTTGCTAATTATTTTCTTTGGCTTTCTCACTTTTATCAGATGTTGATTTTCAATGCCCTGTGATCTAACTCATCCTGCTGGCAAGTTTTCCTACAAGTTTTTAATTAAAAAATATTTATAAAAAACAAAGTTTTCAAAAGAGGATGTCCTGTAGCAGTGGCCTATACAGAAACAGAACAAATGGGTAAACAAAAATATTTATATAGCAAAATCTAAATCTGCATAGTTTTTATTTTTTTAAATTGACTTTCATAATTGTTGTTCTGGCAAACCTAGAATCTTTAGAGAAAACTGTCAAGCTAGAAACTGCAGAAATGAAGCCTGAAGAAAGAGGCGGAATTCTTTTTCTGGGAAACCTGTTTTAGCTCTAAAGGCCTTCGACTGAAATGTTATTAAGCTAGAATGGTGGCCAAGAACATGCATAAAAGAAATGATCATGGAGGGGTAGGGGAAAGGACACATGGCAATTGCAAACAGAAGTGGGGAAGTTTAAAGGAAAGGAAGGGGAGATGAAGAGAGGAGGGGCTAAGAGAATGAACTAAAACAAATGGCATTTGAAAAATTGAGAATGAATGTTGCCTAAAAATCCATGTGCTAACTTTAAATAAAGGATACACTCACAGTGTTTTTAAACATGTCTATTTTGAAAAAGAATAATGAAGATAAAGTCAGTAGCCACCTTGAGGTCTATGGAATCTAATCTTTGAGTAAGTTAGTGCCTCAAAGAGATGCAGCTGAAGAAAGAAGATCTTGAAAGAGGCTAGAACAATGATCAGTGTGCATGCCAGAGGTGGGGTTCTCTGTGCCAAAGATTAGCAGTGGAAGTGACAAGATGTTTTTGAGCTCTCATAAACAATTTGAAGGATGGTTTAATAAATTCAGTTTGAATAACATATACTTAAAAGCAGATTGGGGGCAGGAGAGATGGCTTAGTGGTTAAGCGCTTGCCTGTGAAGCCTAAGGACCCCGGTTCAAGGCTCAGTTCCCCAGGTCCCACGTTAGCCAGATGCACAAGGGGGCGCATGCATCTGGAGTTCGTTTGCAGAGGCTGGAAGCCCTGGCGCCCCCATTCTCTCTCTCTCCCTCTATCTGTCTTTCTCTCTGTGTCTGTCGCTCTCAAATAAATAAATAAATAAATTTTTTTTAAAAAAAGCAGATTGGGGGTGCTGAGAGATGACTTAACAGTTAAGGTGCTTGCCTGCAAAGCCAAAGGACCCAGGTTTGATTCCCCAGTGCCCTAATAAAGCCAAGTTCACAGGCTAGTACATAGGTCTGGAGTTCGTTTGCTTTGGCTAGAGGTCCTGATGCATCCATCCTTTCTCACTCTATGCCTGCTCTCTCTCTCTCTCTCTCTCTCTCTCAAAGAAGTAAATAAATAATAAATAAATAAAAGCAAAACAAAGAATGCAGAACATGCAAAAAAAAATACCCTCACACACATAAACACAGTATTCTGATCACCTATATTGAGATCAACAACCTTTGAATAAATTAGTGAAGCAGTTAATTATTTTATCAATGAAACAGGATTTTGAAACAGAGAGGAAAGCAAATCAAATAAAGGCAAGTTACATATACTATAATGACTCTACTAAGAAAATAAGGATTATGTATTTGTTCTATATTTAATAACAAGGACCTTAAAACAATGTATTGCAGAAAGTTTTCAGAAATCACTCATTTAGGGTAGTAAACATAAAGAATATTTTGTGTATATAAAGACTAAAGTGACCACTAATGATGCAACAATTTGTTGAGATAGAAAGTTCTGCAAAAAGAAAAAATTCTATTTAGGACACCATATCATAAACAGGGCTTTCTACACCTGATTGGATGGGTACAACTAATTCAACCTGTTAAAGCAATTTCAGGAATTTCTAGGAACAGTGATATGTGGATATGTGGAAGATTCTGTGTTTTCCACATGTAGCTTGGTGAGTTACCACATTAAGTATCTACATCTTTTTTTAAAAACTAATGCCAGGTTTTGTTATAGGTAGTGAAATGTTTAGTTTTATATGCCAATGCAGATAGGTAATAATTCACAGCTATTAACCCAGCACTGACTTAGGTATTTTCATAAAAGCGTTTTGTGAGTATGGTTTTGTGGAGTGGATACAATATCATCACAGAAGCAAATTTTCATACTGGTGTAACCCCCCCACCCCCATGCTGTGGTAGCTATGAGAAGCAGGAAGAAGCAGAGAATACATAACTTCAAATGACTAGGATTATTAATAATAAACACAAAGTTTGGTTTTGAACCTCTCGACTACAAAAGTGGCAAAATAAACTTATCTGGTTTAAATAATCTAACCAACAGTAATTTGTAACTCTAGCTCAGGCTGACCTGGAATTCACCATGTAGTCTCAGGATGGCTTCCATCTCTCCATAATCCTCCCACCTGTGCTTCCCAAGAGCTATGATTAAAGGTGTGAGCCACCACACCCAGCGATATTTGCACAATTCTTTAGAGAAAAAAATTGTGTGTAGAGATAGATGGAGAGGTGGTGAGTAGAGGACAATTAGTCTCATGATAATCCATCTTCATGTTGGAGAACTAGGTACTTGTTAGAAAAGCTGGAAGCATGAGAACCTGAGGAATCACTAGAGCAGAATCCAAAGGCAGGGGCAGGCATTCATGTAAGCTCCAAAAGACAGAGATGAAATCTTCACATCACCTTTTCGTTGTATCTCAGATGCTCTCTGATTCAATAGCCTGCACACACTGGGTGGATGCTAATTTTTCCTTAGTTGATTCAAATGCTCACCTTTTCCAGAAATATCCTCAAAGGCAGATGAACAAAATGCTTGGATTCCAGTTTAACTCTTATTCAGTTAACCCTAAAAACAACAGATGTGCCAAGTATTCAGAAAGATGATAGCTATGAAGATAGGCATTTTGTCTCTGTGGACTATGTGAAGGTTTTATAAAAAAGCAAAGAGCTAAAGATAATTAAATGAAGACTGACAAGACTGCCAACAGAGGACTTCTGAGGTTATGGGAAGATACACCAGGATGACTAGTAAATCTAGGGGCAGAGGGAACATTTACCTGAGAATATAATACTAAAGCTGAAAAATGAATACAATATTCTCAAGGTTGGAGGTGTAAAAAGTGAGGGAGAGGTACAAAGAGAGATCCAGACCAAGATAACTCCATGTGCAAAAGTTAAAAGCAATAAAAATACCTCAAGGTGCTATTGAAAGAAATTCACTGTGATTCTGGCAGTGGAAAATGTACGGCACTAATATTAGTTGCACTCTGGATTGAAATTGGCCAGAATGACACAAACAGGTTCTGACCTCAGAAATTGCACTGATACCCAGAATGTCAGTCTGCTTCTAAATGAATAAATTATGCCTGAGTGCATAAGCCTCCGTGTGCTTTATGGGCTTTCCAGAGCACTTCAAAAGTGATTAAGTGATTTTAACCAGGTAAAAGCTGCATTCCTATTTTCATGAAGGGGAGTCATTCTGGTAGTGCTGTGTCCAAATGGTGAGTGATTTGTGAAGTTGTTTTAAACATATTTTGATTACTTCTACATTAGAGGTAAGCAAGAACTGTTTCTATTTTAGAGTGTATATTCTCATCCTGTGCAACCAATACTGAATAATATATATGGTTTCTCTTTCTACTTGGCAATGGTGGCTTTCTATATTCAGTTACCTGAAATCTGCCAATGAGGGCAATTAATTGAAAAATCATGACATCTAAATTTCAGAAGCTACAAAACAATGAAACATGGCAACATAATTAATCAAGATTTGGAAAGCAGAAACCTAAGGAAAAATGTAAATATGTAAATATATCACAAAGTTATTGTTTTAAATCTTTAGAGTTACTGTAAAGAAATATTACACAGCAATTGGTTCACCTGTACAAGATACTTATTTCTCCAAGTCAAAGAAACTACAGACATTGTGAATTCAAAACCCAACAGATTTGGGATCTGGTAGGAAGTAACTTCCTGATACAGATAACAGCTTCTCCTGAGGCACACTCAGATGGTGAAAGGGCCTGGATTTTATATATATATATATATATTGCCCTGTAGTAAGCCTGTTTCTCTAGAAGAGCAGAAGAAATGAAATGTATGTGGAATTTAAGAAGTTGTTTTATAAGACTAATATAATTTAAGGCTGGGAAGACCAATATCTGCATTTTTTGAGCCCACTATCCCATGGAAACTGCCCAGTCTCAGAAGCTGGAAGATAACAAAAAAAAGGGAGGGGATGATAGTACTTCCAAGTCTGACTGTGAAGGCCTTTGCACTCCATGGACAGTTCCTAGTATGAGTCCATATTGAAAGGCTGAATAATGTGGAGTGTGCTATACATGGAAGTATAGTGAAAAGTGTACATGACAGAGGATCCTTCCTCCTCCATGGTAACATAAGAGTACCCCTCAGGAAGTGAAAAGTCTGCCAGAGCCAGCCCACCTTCCTCTTCCAGCTTTGATCCCATCTAGTCTCCGAGTCACCTGTATCCAATGTGATTCTACCCCTATTCAATGTCAGCCACCATTGCAATTTTGTCTATAAAGCCAACTTTATAGATACATTCAGATGCGTGCTTGACTAACCCTCCAAGCATTTCTCAATCCAATCAAGATAATAGTCAAGATTACACATCATATATTACATTCATTTATGTCCATAAGAACTAATGTAGCTCACAAAAGCAGAAAGTCCCAGGGATGAATAAAAGGGTACTTATTTTCCTCTGCTTCTTACAAAGGGGCATGACTCCTTGATGAATGGGAGGGGGCATAAGCCTGGGAATGTCAATGCAAATGGCTGACGGATTCGACAACATTTTGAAATTCTTTGGAAGTAGCATAAAGCAAATGGATCTTAAGCAGGCTGTAGTGTCAGGTGTGTGGTTTTTGTTGTGAGCAGTTAGACATGCACATGTTTTCCCAGAAATAAATGCATGTGGCCTCACAGTCCACAGATGGTTCTGCAGTTAAGTCTTTTAAGTCTAACCAGAATGGTTCATTAAACTCTTCTTATAGCACTGCAAAGCCTCTCTTAGGGCAAGGTTGAAAATTCTTCCACATCCCTCCCACAAGTTCCAAGTTCCAAGCATCCAAAGCTATGGTCAGGTTTCTAACAGCAATTACCCCACTCCACTGGTACCAGATTTTGTTGTGGTTAGCTTCTCATTGCTGGGATAAAGCACCTAACAAAAAGCAGCTGATGGGAGGAAAGTGTTTATTTCACCTTCCTGTCTTGAGGGGAAGCTTCATGCTGGCAGGAAAAAGCATGGCATGAGCAGAGGCTGGCCTTCACCTCTGCCATAGCAAGTGGAAAACAGCAGCAGGCCAACCAGCTGAATGCTGGTAAGGGAGACCTTATTATCACACTCCTAAGCATGCCCCAGACAACATACCACATTTCAGCAAGGCTCCATCTCCCAAATTGTCATCAGCTGGGGAGCAAGCTTTTAAAACACGAGTTTATGGAAGAAATCTGATTCAAACTACCACACTATTTATTCTCAACTTGATTGAACCTAGAATCACAAGTGAAGGATTAACTAGATTAGGCTAAATTCTGGGCATACCTGTGAGGGATTATCTTGATTAGGTTAGAAGTGAGAAGAACTAGCATAACTGAATGCATCACCATTTCATGGGACTGATCCCTAGATCATATGAAAAGAAAAGAGATAGCTAAGCACTGACATTTCATTTTGATGCTTCCTGTGGGCTGAATGTGACAAGATATTCTTTAAGCTTCTCCCACAACGATTTTCCTACCATGATGGACTGTAGTATGGAGCTATCAACTAAAATAAATGTTTTATATTTTAATCTGATTGTTGTCAGGTGTTTACCCACAGCAAAACAAGATTACTAATGCAATTGCCATACTTTGATTACTTCTTTAATATTTATATCTCAAACATATTAGCTCAGCAAGTACTAGGTTTCCATAAGGCTTTTTCATATACCCTTAGTTTTGATTAATCTTATTACCCACTGCTATCCCTTTACTCCTGACTCTAGCCTGCTTAAACATTTGCTTCCCACTATATCCCACCTCTACTTTCATATCGCAGGTATTTTGCAATCCCTTTGCAAAAACCTCATCCCCTTTTCCCACCATGGCCCAATTATAGCTTCCTAGCCTCTACAGAGAACCACTCTGTATTAAATACACAAATCTAGATTGAAGCTAGGATCTGTAGATGAGAGTTAAAATGTGTTATTTAGGTTATTTGTAGAAAATTATCATACTAATAATGAGATACCTCCAAGTACATTGTTGTTGAGGGAAGCTACAGAGGGCATTCAAACAATATAAGATCTTGCTAGTGTTCTTGGTTGCCCACCAGAACTAGAAGGTGTAAGTCCTTTTTGTTGACACCACTTATATGTATTAGCTGCAGGAAATAAAAATCTATCCAGGTCTACCCTTCTAATCAGCATTCTTTATGTCACAAGGTACTTTACAAGCTGCTGGGGGAGCACACCACCCATAGTGCTGCTCAGTTGTGACCTTGTAAACTCCACAACTGATCTGTCTGGCAACGTATGCCAAGTGGTGCAAGAGTGGCATGACTATTATGGTCATAATCAACAACTTTCTGATTGAATTTCAGACATGCTTTATATGAGGGAATTCATGCTTTGAACTTTAATCCTGGTCAAAAGCCTGTGACTAAGGACATGGGCTCTAGGGAGAAACATACTGTTATAGCTATGCTAACTGGACAGGATATCAAGCTGTTTTGTAAATATTTTTTGTTTCTTATCATAGATTTCTGCTATTCTCAGCCTCAGGCACAAAAGTTTCTTTCTGCAATAGGAATAGGTTAATACAGATATGCAAATCAGGAAAAACTGGCTGAGAGCGCTTCATAACTTCTGAATAATCACCCATTGTTATCTGAAAACTTGGAAAGTGTGTTCTCTCAATTTGAAAGTTACATTTTAACTCAATAGATCCCATCGGTCAGCAGAGCACTTAATAGTACCATTGGCCTTTTAATCTCTTTTTGAAGAGCAAATCTTAATTTTTACTGATCTCTTATTTATCCTTTTAAAAATACTTTTATTAATTTATTAGCAAGCAGAGAGAGATAAAGAGAAGAAAGACATAAAGATTGACTATGGGCATGCCAGCGCCTCCAGCCTCTGTAAATGAATTCCAGATACATGCACCACTGTGCATCTGGCTTTACCTGGGTACTGGGGAATCAAACTCAGGTCGTTAGGCTTTTCAGGCATGTACCTTAGCTATTGAGCCAATCTCCAGCCCTTTATTTATTCTTTAATTGCATTGGTTACAAAATATAAGAATTCATTTTTTAGATCTACATTCCTGATGTTTTTACTATGTGTTCTTTGGAGGTTTTAAATTTAACTATACACACAGAAACATTATATATAATATACATATATATGAAATATGTGATACACACATGTTTTTATTAGTTGGAAAGTCATCATTTTCCTATGTATACTTAATTATTCAAATATATATTTGTTCAATCATTTTATATAATTTTATTTACTTAAAAGGAGAGTGAGAATGAATATGAATGGGTGTGCCAGAGCCTCCAACCACTGGAAACAAACACCAGATGCATGCAACACTTTGTACATCTGGCTTTAAGTGGGTAATGGGGAATACAACCCAACATTTTGGCATTGTTGGAAAGTGCCTTATCTGCTAAGTTACCTATCCATCCCCTAATGCATTATGTTTAAGATTTGTTTATATTTTTATTTCTTCCTTGATCTGTGAGGGAGCCAGCAGAGTTACTTGTTCTGTCACATCATTAAGCCATATGTCAATTTCCCTGCCAGTAAAACCTTTTATGTTCATGATGCGGCTATAAAATAGCCTTCATATTGTGTGGAATTATTTCTCCTGACTTGTTTTGTTAAGTAACTGTTCTAGTACTTTTTGCTTATATGTGAATATTAGGAAAAAGGTTATCTGTAATCAGTAGAAATCTTTTTTAAATAATATAAATTTTAGTTAAATAATCATTAAAATTACAGATCAGTTTGGGGAATAATTACATATTAAATACAATAAGGAATAGATTCACTTATATTTTCTATTCCTAATTCAGTATATGAAATAGGGTTTCATTATGGTATTTTTCAAACGAATTTTTTTCATAGGTTCTCTCTTTTTTTTTTTTTTTTGGTTTTTCGATGTAGGGTCTCACTCTGGTCCAGGTTGACCTGGACTTAACTCTGTAGTCTCGGGTTGGCCTTGAACTCATGGCGATCCTCCTACCTCTGCCGCCTGAGTGCCGGGATTAAAGGTGTGCACCACCACGCCTGGCTCATAGGTTCTCTTTTTAATGGCAGAATTTAAGTTTTGAGAATGGTTTTGAAATAAAGCCAATTGTTAGTCAATAAGCATTTCAAGAAATATATATATATATGTATATATATATATGAACACATAATCAACTCAGGCTGATCATCCACCCATGGGTGAGCTCAAGACCACTCTTCCCATCCACTCACACATGAGCTCAGGACCGCTCTGCCTGTGTACTTGCCCGCATGTGATTTAAGTCTTGCTCCTCCAAGAGGCACCACTTCCCCACCCATCAAGACCACAGTCCTACTCTCACTGCCCATACACTGTGATGGGCAGACCACAGCACAAATGAAATAACATGAAAAATCAACTGCAAGTAAACCCAGTATGGTCACCCAGTCCTACAATGAATGTCTCTAAACAAACCATGGAAGAGACATTAGGATCAGAACACAGAATGAAGCTATGAGCAATGCAACCCTGACCAAGCTATTGGTAGAACTTGCAGAAAAGCAACAAAGGACCGATAATCATGTGCATACTGCCATCACTAGACTAGACCTAATAGATAAGAAAATGGAAGGAGTTAACAAACATTTAAGAGATATGAAGTAGAGTGAAAAAAAAAAGAGGACCTCAAAAATCAGGTGGTGATGCTAAATGAAGACATAAAGAAATGCTAGGATAAATTCCAAGAAGTGTCAAGAAAATCGGAAAATGCTATGAAAAGGGAATTTGACAGAGGAATGGAAACTATACATAGAAAAGAAGCAGAAAATACAAACCTAATTGAACAAGTCCAAAACTCTTTAGAAGCTCTAAAGAATAGAGTCAGCAATGTGGAGGATAGTAACTCCAATCAGAGAGACAAGACAGACGAAACAGTTGGAGGGTTCAAAAGTTTAAAAAAGTTCAAAAATTGGACTTCCAGCCAAGATGGCAACCGCCTAGCTGCACTGCAGATACCGGGGAAAGAAAGGCAAGAAATTAAGGAATATCAGGGTCTTCTTGCCAGTGGGAGGGCACAGAGTGGGGAAAAACAGGGAAGCACGCATCCCCCCTTGGGTGGGTAGTCTACCCCCACACATACAGCCACCACACCCCACACCCCATGCCCTGTGCCCCACAGCTGTGCTCTGATCAGGAGCCCGCCAGCCCATCGCGCGCCCGCCAGCTCACTGCGCTGATGCGGGGACCTCCGCCTTTGTGATCTGATTGTGTGTGTTGGCCGGCCATGCTGTGCTTGGTTCACACACCCACGGGTGCCACCTCTGCAGTGATTAGGTGGCTACCAGACCCCCTGCTGCTGTGCTCCAATCTCTTGCCCACCAGCCAGCCTCTGCTGTGTCCTGATCCTGTGACCGTATCAGCTGCCTCTGCACTACAATTGCACGTGCAGGGGGCCCAGTCCCACAGCAAGGGCCACACAAGGCCACACTGAGTCACTAGCGCCAGCTCAGGTGCCATCCCCTACCTGTCCATTGCCACCAATCCCCCACTCCCCTGACACAGGAGAATGCAGACTGTTTGCAGGTCCCAGTGCTCCCAGGCAGAATTTGGGCAGCTTCAGGGCTTGCTACCTCAGACCCGTTTAAAAATCCAGGGTAGGCAGCTTTGGTGCATTACTAGGTGAGAATTCAGGCAACTTTGGTGTCCGTGTCAGGCAAGAGATAGGCAGCTTTGGCAAGAGAGAGCAAAAACCCAGGCTTCTTGCAACTGCCCCAGCTGCCTTGGATTCTCATTGAGCTAGATCCCAGGCTGCTCTACCCACCTACCTGCCCATACACTGACATGGGTAGATGACAGTATAAAAGAAATAACATGAAAAATAAAATGCAAGAAAATCCAGAAAGAACACCCAGTCCAACAAAACATAGAAGAGTATTTAGGATCTGAACATCAAGTGGAAGCTATGAGAAATGCAACCCTGACGAACCTACTGTTAGAACTTGCAGGAAACCTACAAAGGACAGATAATTGTGTGGACGCTACCATCACCAAGCTAGAGCAATATGATAAGACACTGGAAGGAATTCAAAGAGAGCTAAGAGAGTTGAGGGAGAGTGAAAAAAAAAGAGGACCTTAAAAATCAGCTGGCCAAGATTCACAAGGGGGTGCACGCGTCTGGAGTTCCTTTGCAGAGGCTGGAGGCCCTGGCACGCCCATTCTCTCTCTCTCCCTGTATCTGTCTTTCTCTGTGTGTCTGTTGCTCTCAAATAAATAAATAAATAAATTTTTTAAAAAGCAGCTAGTCACACTAAATGAAAACATAAAGAAATGCAAGGATGATTTCCAAGAATCATACGAAAATCAGAAAATGAGGTGAAAAGGGAGCTGGACAGAACAATGGAAGTCATACATAGGAAAGTAGTAGAAAATGCAAACTTAATTGAACAAATCCAAAACTCGCTAGAGGCTCTCAAGAATACAGTCAGCAAAGTGGAAGATAGAAAATCTGATCTGGAAGACAGGATGGAAGAAACAGTTTGAGAGTCCAAAAATTTCAGCAAGTTCAAAATTTCCTGTGAACACAAAATGAGGGAATTGTGGGATACACCTAAACATCCTAATATCAGAATCATTGGAATACCAGAAGGGGAAGAATTTCAGACCAAAGGCATGGAGAACTTATTTAACACAATAATTGAAGAAAACTTCCCCCCCTCTTAAAAGAAAGGTGCATCAAGACACAAGAAGTGAACAGAACTCCTAAAGGACTAGACCAAAGGAGAAACTCCCCAAGACATATTATCATTAAGCCTCTAAACATTGACACCAAAGAGAAAATCCTAAAAGCAGCTAGGGAAAAACAGCACACCACTTTCAAAGGAAACCCCATCAGAATTACTTCAGATTTCCCAATGGAAACCCTGAAAGCTAGAAGGGCCTGGAATGATACTCTCCAAACTCTAAGAAACTATGGCTTTCAACCCAAACTACTCTACCCAGCAAAAGTCTCCTTTATAATAGATGGTGAAAGGAAAACTTTCCATGACAAAACTCAGATTTACAATTATATGAACACAAAACCAAACCTACAGAAACTATTCCAGGAAATTCTCAACAGAGAAGAAACAAATAACCAAACACAAATGTCTACAAGAAGCAGATCACAGCAACCAAACCCAGAGTAACAGAAAAAGTTTCAATTCCATGGAAATGCCAACATACCTCTACCACCACAACATGGCAGAGATCAAATCAAATCTCACAGTCATCACCCTTAATATTAATGGCCTTAATTCCCCCATCAAGAGACACAAGCTAACAGGGTGGATCAAAAAATTAGACCCCTCAATCTTTTGCCTTCAAGAAACCCACCTTACCACTAAAGGCAGAAACCTTCTCAGGGTGAAAGTGTGGAAAACAATAATCCAAGAAATGGGAATAAGAAACAAGCAGGTGTAGCTATATTAATATCAGATAAAATTGACTTCACACCAAAAACAATCAAAAAAGACAAAGAAGGCTTCTTCCTACTTATAAAGGGAACAATCCATCAAGAAGATATTATAATCATAAACCTGTATGGACCAAACACAGGGGCACCACAGTTCATAAAACAAAACCTACTTGACAATAAAACATGAATAACCACCAACACCATCATAGCTGGGGACTTTAACACACCATTATCAGTAGTAGACAGATCATCCAAACAGAAGCTCAACAGGGAAGAGAGCTCAACAAAACCATAGAGCACTTAGACCTAACAGACATCTATAGAACTTTCCACCCCAAATCCACAGACTACACATTCTTCTCAGCGGCTCATGGAACATTCTCTAAAATAGACCATATACTGGGTCACAAAGACAGCCTCCACATATTTAGGAAAATCGACATAATTCCCTGCACGATATCAGATCATAATGCTATATTCCTAGAAATCAACAACAAAAAAACCAACAAGAACGCAAAACGGCAACTGGAAACTGAATAACACACTCTTAAACAATAAATGGATAGTGAATGAAATAAAAAATGAAATTGCAAAGTTCCTGGAATTGAATGACAATGAGAACACAAAATACCAAAATTTATGGGACACAATGAAGGCAGTCCACAGGGGAAATTTCATAGCACTCAATGCTTTCATAAAAAAACAGAAAGATCCCAAATCAATAGCTTAAACATCCATCTAAAGGCATTGGAAAAAACAAGAAAAATCCAACCCAAAGAGCTCCAGAAGGAAAGAAATAATTAAAATCAGAGCAAATATTAATGAATTGGAAACCAAGCAAACAATTAAGGCAATTGGCAAAAGAAAGAGCTGGTTCTTTGAAAAAATAAACAAGCTTGAGAAACTTCCAGACAATTTGATCAAGCAAAAAAAGGAGAGACTCCAAATTAACAAAATTCAAAATGAAAAAGGAGAGATCACAACAGACATAAGTGAAATTAGTAGAATTATCAGTAGTTATTTCAAAAACATCTACTGCACAAAACCGGAAAATGTGGAGGACATGGATAAATTCCTGGATGCATATCATCTAGCAAAGCTAAACTCAGAGCAGATTAATCACCTCAATAAACCCATCATACTCGTGGAGATTGAAAATGTAATGAAAAACCTCCCAAAAAAGAAGAGTCCAGGACCAGATGGATTCCCAGCGAAATTTTATCAAACCTTTATGGAAGAACTCAAACCAATCTTTCTAAAACTGTGCCACACAATTGCAGATCAGGAAAAGCTACCCAACTCTTTCTATGAAGCTAGTATCACCCTAAACCCAAAACCAGGCAGAGATGCCACAAGAAAAGCAAACTACCGGCCTATTTCCTTAAAGAACATAGATGCAAAGATCCTGATCAAAAAACTCACAAACTGAAACCAAAAACACATCAAAAGCATTATCCAGCTTGCCCAAGTGGGATTTATCCCAGGAACACAAGGGAGGTTCAACTTACAAAAATCTGTCAATGTAATACACCACATAAACAAGCTTGAACATAAAAACCACATGATCATTTCGACAGATACAGAAAAGGCCTTTGACAAGATGCAACATCACTTCATGGTCAAAATATTGGAGAGAATCAGTATGGCCGGTTCACATCTTAACATAATCAAGGCAATATACAAAGCTCCAAAGGCCCAAATAATACTTATTGGAGAGAGACTGGAATAATTCTCATTGAGATCAGGAACAAGACAGGGATGTCCTCTCTCACCTCTGCTTTTCAATATAGTTCTGGAAGTCCTATCTCAAGCAATAAGACAGGAAAGGAAATAAAAGGGATGCAATTTGGAAAGGAAGAAGTTAAGTTAGCTCTATTTGCTGATGACATGATAGTATATGTAAGAGACCCGAGAGAATCCATACCAAAACTCCTGAAGGTGATTAACTCCTATAGCAAAGTAGCAGGATACAAAATCAATGCACAGAAATGAGTAGCATTTCTGTATGCAAATGACAAAGACACAGAAAAAGTAATAAAAGATATAGTCCCATTTTCAATAGCAACAACAACAACAAAAAATACCTTGGAATAATGTTAACCAAGGAAGTAAAAGATCTATACAACGAAAATATAAAAACTCTCAAAAAAGAAATTGAGGAGGACTTGAGAAGATGGAAAGAGCTCCCATGCTCCTGGATAGGCAGAATTAATATTGTGAAGATGACAATCCTACCAAAGGCAATATATAGATTTAACACAATTCCAATTAAAATCCCTACAGTGTTCTTCAGAGAGATAGAAAAAATGATCTCAAATTTCATGTGGAAAGGCAGAAGGACTCGCATATCCAAACATATCCTCAGCAAAAGAAACACCTCTGGTGGCATCACTATACCTGATCTAAGGTATACTACAAAGCCATAGTAATAAAAACAGCATGGTACTGGCATAAAAACAGGAGTATAGACCAGTGGACTTGTGGGCCCGGATTTGGGGTCAAGCAACTATAGCTACTTGATATTCGACAAAGGCCCGTACAATAGAGGCTGGAAAAAAGATAGCATCTTCAACAAATGGTGCTGGACAAACGGGAGAACCACATGCGGGAAACTAAAACTTGATCCACACATTTCACCATGAACTACACTCAAATCCAAATGGATCAAAGACCTCAACATAAGACCATTAACTCGAATACTACTGGAAGAAAATTTAGGAAGTACTTTCCATGATATAGGAATGGAAAAAGACTTTCTGAACAAAACCTCAGTGGTTCAAGTTCTTAAACAGTCACTCAACCAATGGGATCATATGAAGCTGAAGAGTTTCTTTACAGACAAGCATATAATAAACAAAGCCAATACAATACCCACAGAATGGGAGAAAATATTTGCAGGTTATCCAACAGACAGAGGCCTAATCTCTAGAGTCTACAAAGAAATCAAAGTCTAAACAATAAGAAGACAAATATCCCACTCACAAAATGGGCCGCAGAGTTGAACAGGCAATTCACAGAGGAAGAGATACAAATGGCAAACAGACACTTAAGAAAATGTTCATCATCCCTAATCATCAGAGAAATGCAAATTAAAACAACTATGAGATTCCACCTTGCCCCAATAAGGATAGCCAGCACAAAAAATTAAATGAAAATAAATGCTGGTGAGGATGTGGAGAAGCAGGGAGACTCATTCACTGTTGGTGGGAATGCAGGATGGTACAACCACTTTGGAAAGCAATATGGAGACTCCTGAAAAAGCTGACTATAGAAATACCAACAGGCCCAGTTATACCCTTACTGGGCAACTACCCTAAAACCATCCAATCACAGGCCAAAGAGATTTGCTCAATCATGTTTGTAGCGGCTCAATTTGTAATAGGTAAAAGCTGGAATCCACCCAGATGTCCATCATTAGAAGAATGGATAACAAAGATGTGGTGTATCTACACAATGGAATTCTATACCGCAATAAGAAAAAATGACACA
This sequence comes from Jaculus jaculus, assembly GCF_020740685.1. NCBI lineage: Eukaryota > Metazoa > Chordata > Mammalia > Rodentia > Dipodidae > Jaculus > Jaculus jaculus. The sequence continues at coordinate 56,971,962 of NC_059108.1, read as the reverse complement.
AAGAAATTTTGGAAAAAAGGTTGAACCTGGAACAGATCATTCTCAGTGACTTACCCAATCACAGAAAAAAAAATTGATACATAGTCTCACTCATCTACAACACCTAACCTGAATTTACCCAAGATACCTTACATACCGAGCAAGCACCTCATGGACTAGACAATAGGATGGATGGGAGGGCAGGGAGGACATCAAAGGGTGGAAAACAGTAATGTGGACCCAAACGGCAATGGTACCATAAAATTCTATTTCCTAAAAGACAGACACAAATAGCTGAACCTTCACTAGACCCTTACAGGAAACACCTGAACCACAAGACACTGAAGAGGGTAGGATCAAGACTAACCTAAATCTTCTACATCTTCCCTCCCTCCCTTTCCCCTTCTCCCCTCTATCTCTCTCCTCTCTAACTCTTGTATATTAGTTATGTTTTTCCTCAAATTCATAGTGGGCACTGACCTGTAACCCCACTTCCATCTTGGGGCTACCATCCACAATGAGCTTTTGTTCAGAGAAACCTACAAGGTTTCCCGAAACAATGACAGACTTCTGTCAGAGTACTTAATGACCCACCAAAGGCCAGTGGTAAGACCCTATTGCTGAAGACTCCATACGCAGCTGACACATAAAATGGAATGGCATGGCTGGAAGCCAGGAGAGATTCAGTCCCCAGACAGTCAGCGTGTCTAGTGCGAGAAGGTGCTACATGGGTGACTGGGGGAAATGACCAATATCTGTCCAAGCAACTCATTGTCTAACCTAATTAGCAACAAATAACCTGATGCGATGCCCACACAAATGCAATAGTGGCACACAGCCATGGTAAGGAACCAACTGCTCTTGATTGGCTACTGATCCCCTCAGTTGTACTAGACCCATAGCTGGAGCTGGGAAACAAGTCCGAACCATACCCAAACACAAGCCCACTCTCTAATATCAAGCTAACATCAGTCATGGTGTACAAGAAGGCCTACACATATCAAACTCTCTATCAAAAAAGTAAGTGTTATCTCAATTTTCTGGGTGCTAACTTACTCTCCGTTGGAGAATCTGCTTCTCTTTTTCAGATAGATGCAGATCCTAAGGAGAGAGCTGCCCCAACATACCTCAAATGGTGCCCAACTGAAACTAAGGACAATTGGCGAAACCAGCAAGGGTGATGCTTTCCTGTGAACCAGATACCAGCACAAAGGGGAAGGAGACCAACGTAGAGAAAAATCAACTCCTACCAAATCAGAGAGCCAGAGCCTCAGAGGCCCCCAACACCTCAGCACTGAAACAGACCAAAACTGAACCCAACATGGCTCAGGGAAATCTTGCGGAAGAGGGGGCGGAAAGAATGTCAGAGTCACATGTAGGGTCATGATTTGCAGAGACATTTATCATACCAATAACTGGGGGCTAACTCCACAATGCATGACCCATTTACATCAACAAGGAGGGTCCAATGGAAGGAGGGTACATCATAGATGAGCCTAAACAATGGTACCAATACTGCTTGTATTTGCTGAAAAGAAAACTAATAAATTAAATTTTAAAAAATTCAAAAATTAATGTGAATATAACATGGGGGTTTTGTGGTTTACCTTTAAACATTCTAACATCTGGATCATGGGAATACCAGAAGGGGAAGAAATTCAAACCAAAGGCATGAAGAACTTATTTAACAAAATAATTGAAGAAAACTCACACTCCCTGAAAAGAAAGGCCAATCAAGATACAAGAATCCAGCTGAACTACAAATATATTGGATCAAAGGAGAAACTCTCCAAGACACATTGTTATTAAGACTCTAAACATTGACATGAAAGAGAAAGTCTTAAAAGCAGCTAATGAAAAACTGCACATCACTTTTAAAGGTATTCCCATCAGAATTACTTTAGACTTCTCAATGGAAACCCTGAAATCCTGAAGGACCTGGAATGGAACATTGCAACATTTAAGAACCTATGGCTTCCAACACAAACTACTTTACCCAGCAAAAGTATCCCTCATAATAGATGGTGAGAGAAAAATTTTCCATGACAAAATTCCACTTTACAATTATATGAACACAAAACCAAACCTACAAAGAGTAGTTCAGGAAATTCTCCACACTGAAGAATCAAACAATCAACCTCAAATGCCTACAAGAAGCCAATCACAATAACCAAACTCAGAGAAGGCACAAAAAACTTCAAAGTTCATGCAAATATCAAACCACAGATGCAAATACAAAATGGCAGGGATCAAATCAAACCTCACAATCATTACCCTAAATATTAATGGTTTTAATTCACCCATCAATAGACACAAGCTCACACAGTGGATCAGAAAATTACAACCCTCAATCTGCTGTCTTCAAGAAACCCACATCACTACTAAAGACAGATGCTTCCTCAGGGTGAAAGGGTAGAAAATGATATTCCAAGCAAATGGGAATAAGAAACAAGCAGGCATAGCTATACTAACATCAAATCAAATAGACTTCAAACCAAAAATAATCAAAATGACAAAGAAGGCCACTTCCTACTTATCAAGGGAACAACCCATAAAGAGGATATCACAATCATAAATCTCTATGCATCAAACATAGGGGCACCATAGCTCATAAACCAAAATATACTTAACCAGAAAACAGAAATAACAACCAACACCATCATAGTTGGGGACTTCAATACACCATTATCAGTAATAGACAGATCATCCAAACAGAAACTCAACAGGGAAGGAAGACAGCTCAACAAAACCAAAGATCACTTAGACCTAATGCATATTTATAGAACATTCCATCCCAAATCCACAGACTACACATTCTTCTCAGCAGCCCATGTAACATTCTCTGAACTAGATCATATACTGAGTCACAAAGCCTGCTTCCATATATTTAGTAAGATTGACATAATTCTCTACATGATATAAAACATAATGCTATATTGCTAGAAATTAACAACAAAAGACACACCAAGAGTCTCATTGGCTCCTGGAAACTGAACAGCACACTTTTAAACAATAAATGGGTAGTGGATGAAATGAAAAAAAAAGAAATTGTAAAATTTGTAGACAGGAATGATGATGAGAACACATTGTACCAAAACTTATGGGACACAATGAAGGCTGTCCTCAGGGGAAAATTCATAGCACTAAATGTCATAACAAAGCAGAGAGATCCCAAATCAATAACCTAATCATCCACCTAAAGGCACTGGAAAAGCACAATAATCTAACCCAAAAAGCTCAAGACATAAAGAAATAATTATGATCAGAGAAGAAATTAATGAATTGGAAACTAAAAAAACAATTTAAAAAATTGACAAAACAAAGAGCTTATTCTTTGAAAAAATAAGCAAGATTGACAAATCCCTGGTCAATTTGATCAAGCCAAAAAAAGAGACACTTGAAATTAACAAAATTCCAAATGAAAAGGAGAGATCACAACAGACATAAGTGAAATTGGGAAAATCATCAGAACTTATTTCAAAAACCTCTACTCCACAAAACTGGATAGAAAGGGATAAATTCCTGGACACATACCATCTATCAAAGCTAAACTCAGCACAGATTAATCTCCTAAACAAACCTATCACACTCATCGCGACTGAAAAGGTAATAAAAACTTCCCCCCAAAGAAGAGTACAGGACCAGATGGCTTCTCAGCTGAATTCTATCAAACCTTCATGGAAGAACTCAAACCAATCTTCCTCAGACTGTGCCATACAATTGGAGAACAGGGAAAGCTCCCCAACTCCTTCTATGAAACTAGTATCACCCTAATTCCAAAGCCAGGCAGAGATGCCACAAGAAAAGAAAACTACCAGCCTATTTTCCTAATAAACTTAGATGTAATGATCTTGAACAAAATCCTGACAAACCGAATCCAACAATACATCTAAAGCAATATCCACCTTGATCAAGTGGAATTCATCCCAGGAATGCAGATGCATGCACAACCATGTGCATCTAGCTTATGTGGGTCCTGAGGAACTGTACCTGGGTCCTTTGGCTTTGAGCCAAGTACCTTAAATTCTAAGCTATCTCTTTGTTTTTAAATAATCTGGTTCATTTAATTTATCAGATCCTTAAAAATCACAAAATATGAGGCTGGGACAATTGCTCAATTATTGTTAAATGTTCTTGGAAAATCTTTCAGCCTAGAATCAAATCCAAAGCCACCCACATAAGTCAGATGCATAAAGGGCTGAAGGTGTCTAGTGTTTGCAGTGGCAAGAGGCCCTGGCCCACCCAAGCGCGCGCGCACACACACACACACACACACACACACACTCCTTCAAATGAATGAATGAATGAATGAATGAATAAATAAATAAATAAAAATAGTTTTTAAATAATTTTAAGGTAGTTCAATAGCCATAGAAAAGAAAGAGGGTTCATTTATGTCTTGCATTCACATTAGAAGCAAGTTTACCATCAGGTCATCAACTAGAATTCAGGCATGTGTTTATGACTGAACCAATCATTTCCAAAGACAATAAGATACTATAATTGGCTAATTCAGTCACAGTTTGCTTAAGTTTATTTTAATTTATTCACATGTCGGGGGGGGGTAGGTATGCTCATATGACAGGGTTTCTTGCTGCTGCAAATAAGTGCCTGATGTTTCTACTATTTTGTTTTTTTTTTTTTTTTTCTCTTCAGATCATATAAATCTTTCACCTTTTAGAGTAAAAGAAAAATAGAGTTTATGTTTATATTCCCTCAATGGCTAAGTATGTTGAAGAACACTTAAAAACAAAACAAGACACTTATTGGTTGTTTGTTTTGCTTCTTTTGAGAAGTGTTTGTTCATATCAATTGCCCAGGAATGGATTGGCATTTTTGTTTGTGTTTTCTGATATTAATATTTCTAATTTCATTTAAGTTTTATATATGCAGCCTTGTGTCTGAAATAGAGCTGGCAAAGTCTCTCTCCAGTTCTACAGGATATTTATTTGCTCTGCTCAGAGTTTCGTTTGATGTATAGTAATTTTTTAACACCATGTAGGGCCATTCATTAATTCTTGTGGGTATTTCTTGTGTTACTGGAGTCCTATTTAGGAAGATTCATCTATGCCAGTACCTTTTGTTATTTTGTTTTGTTTTGTAATTTTTTTGTGTTTGTGTAGGGGTGTGTGTGTGTGTGTGTGTGTATGCCCTGTTGCACACATGAAAAGTTTACAAGACATTTAATGCATACCTAGATCACTCTTCTACAATATTTCCTTGAGAAAGAGTCTCCCAATGAACCTAGAGTTTATGCCATTTTTTAGTAAATTGGCTGAGCAGTGGGACCTAGTGATCCTCCTGTATCTGCCACCTCAGTGCTGGAATTACAGACATGTGTGGCCTTCTTCTAGGGGGACTCAAGATCAAACTCAGGTCTTCTGTTCTAGCAGCAAGCACTCTAACATCCTGGGCCAATAACTATACATATTTTTTCAAGTAAATTTCTTATTTTTTTCTTTACAGTTGGTAGTTATTATTACCAAAGTTTGAAATATACCACTCTACTTTTGTCTAGCTTTAAGGGTTCACAGTGGAAGACCAGAAGTTATTCTGATATTCTTATCTTGGTTTTTGGGTTGATGTTTTCCATTGCAACTTCTCATATCATTTATTTACTTCACATTTTTTACATCCTCACTGTAATGTGTTGCGGAGTGTTTTCTTCTCTATCTCTACCAAGTTGTGGTTATAAATGCATCTTATGTTTGAATGTCAATTTCTTTAGTTTGGGGTAATTTTTGGTTATAATTTCATTAAAAAATTGTCTTGTCCTTTTGATGTTTATCTTAGGCTCTTGTTCTACCACATCAATGCTGAAGTTTGGTTTCTTTTGTATATAATAGACTTCTTACAAGTATTGGTCATATTTTAGATATAGCTACCTAAGTGTGTTATTGTTCCATCTTTGCACTACATTTTTGAAATGTGATCTTCATGGTCTTCTCTGATCTGATAGTGAAGACCCTCTGATGTGGCTTTTATTTGATCATTTCTTTCATATCCATAATATGTATTTGGTTATTTTTTGTTGTTTCAGTATCCTTACTGAATTTTCCCACATTTATGATTGTCTTTTTCAACTTATTGTTTAATTCATTTGGGGGGACCCACATTGAGATCTTTCATAGGTTTCCTTAATTTGTTCATTTGTTTACCTTAATCTTCTATATTGTCATTAATCATTAATCCTTATTAAAAGTATGATTAAATTCTTCCTCAGACTTATCAGCTATGTCCCTGATCTTGACTGCTATTATAGGGAAGTTGGAAGGTCAGGAATGTTTTGTAGTTATTGTTGCCTCACGTTCTTTGATTTCTCCATTATATTTTGCACATCTGTAGAGATTGATGCATCTTCCAGCTTTAATGTCTGTTCTTTTCCAACTCTACTTGGTTGTCTTGTTTGTTTTTTATGAGTCCTTCTAAAGGGTTGCCTTCACCAGAAAATAAATCTCATATAGCCAGTCGTGGTGCCTCCACTAATTTATTGACAATTTTAGTTTTGCTTAGCTGTAGGAGACATGTTTGTGTTAGAGGTATGTCCCAATTAAGATTCAGAGCCTTTAGCACTAGGGTATTGGTTGGAGAATTTGCATTTCATTGAGTTCTTAGAGCAACACATATCAACATTTGAGTAGTGAAATAAAGAAGGAAAGGGGGAGGAAAGAGGAAATAAACATTGAATGTGGAGAGAAAGTGAGTAGGAAGTAGGAAGCAGAATAGAGATCACTACAGAAGTAGAAATATACAAAAGCAAGCTGGAGAGATGATTTAACAGTTAAAGGTGCTTATTTGCAGAGCCCGATGCTTAGGTTTGATTCCCCAGTACCCATGTAAAGCCATATGCACAAGGTATCACATGCATCTTGAGTTCATTTGCAGTGACAGGAAACCCTGGTGTGTCCAGACTCTCTCTATGTCTCTCTCTGACTCAAATAAATAAATAATAATATATTTAAAAGAATTATAGAAAAGCATTTTTTTTAGGTGTAGAAGTATGTGGGACAGTTACAAAGATTTTTCCCGTTGAACTAAATGAAAGCATAATAGCCTACAATTAATGTTCAGAATTGCAAGGTGTAACAATAAAACTAATTAGAAAAATTAAGCTAATATTATGTTGAAATAAACAACAAAAGCAAAGAGGTGATGCCTGAAGCAGAAAGCACTGGCCAGAAAGATTTTCCCCAGTGAAATGATATAACCCCTACCTTTCTTACAACTGTGATTTCATCACTTTGTTCAGTAGAGGAAAAGTCTACCATGCTTAGCAATTGGGTCAAATTAAGCCTGTGTCCTTCCAGATGTGAAGGTCTTCTGTTAATGTGAACTTCTTTCTGGCAAGTCCGCAAGTCACTGACTACTCAGGCAGAGGAAATCCAGTCTCCTGTGAGTAGAGGATTAACACTAGTAAAGCTCTCTGTGTTTTCAGATCTGAAGAGATATAGAAATTTTGCCCTCTTTAATACCTTTGGCAAGGTTTAGTTCCATGTTGATAGGGTGATATCTGTCAGACTTCTGAGCCTCCCATCTCCAGACTTTCCCTTTCAGGCATGGTGCTTGGGCTTATACTTCTGTCAAAATCTTGTTTTTGAGATTGCTGGAGCCACACCTTCATGAAGTCCACTGATGGGCCATTGGAGTGGGAATGGCAAGGAATTCCCAGTGGTACATTATGTAGCACAGGGGCCCAGGATGGCTAGAAGCTGTGGCACTGGAGACATCTGTTGTACCCTCTTAAGTTGACAGCAGCACTGCAAATGGCCACACACTGGTCGTGGCTGCAGCTATGGCAAGCACGTCCAGGGTCAGGATCTTCAGCCAGTCCCACTTGGTCACAGGTCACTGGTGATGCTACTGCTATAGGTTTCCACAGGTAGTTTGCTGGGAAATACATTTAGTTCTGGCATGCATAGTACCTATATCCCATGTGAAACCAAGGGCAGAAGCTGCAGTGGCTGTAGTGGGAGGCATGGAATCCAATAATGACATTTAAGCAGTTTTAATTTGCCAGTCCATTTTGAAGGTGGCTGTATATGGTACAAATGATCTGGTCCAAGTACTTCAGTAACTATAACATTGCTTCCATTCAGAGTGGCTTCTTCTCTACCATATTACCCAAAAGTCAAACAACATTCTTTATGTCACTTAGAAGCAAAGTAACATAAACACTTGTATGTACCCAGTGACCCTCAGGTTTCCTTTGATAACTCAAATCAAATTTTCTTCTTCATTGTGTCTTAAGTTTCTAGCACAAGTACAACATTTTTTTTAATTTAATTTTTATTTTTATTATTTTTTCTTTTCACAATTTTTATTAACATTTTCCATGATTATAAAAAATATCCTATGGTAATACCCTCCCTCACCCCCACGCACTTTCCCCTTTGAAATAACATTTTTAATATTAATTTATTTAAATATTAATTGATTACAAAGTGAGTTAATAAATTTACTAGTTGAAGGAAGACACTATTAATATGTTCCTTGAGCTTTTCCTTAAGGAAATCATTCCTTCTGCAAGTATAGACAAATGTTTGTCTTATTTTCTAACAGTTATCTTCTTTATTGTTTTATCCTGACAGGAATTAGGTGTCAGCGCTATCATCAGTATTATCATCAACTTCTTTCTGATGATACAGGGAAAATGTTCAGTGTTCCAGAATTAAGTATAGGATTAGCTGTCTTTCAAATATACTTTATAATATTTAGGAAGTGACTACATCTTCCTTAATAAAAAGGTTTCTTTAGCATATAATTTGCATTTCAATTGTTCCATGCATTTAGAGTGATATAATACAATGGACTTAAGGAAATAAATAATTCCTATTTCCTTAATTTTATAATCATGAAGGTATATTACACTTCGTACAATATTTTTTTAGTTAACATAACCATACATTTTTTTCATCTTCAGCTTGTAGATATGATAAATCGAATGATTTTTTTTAGTTGTTGGCTTCTTTATTTTCATTTATTTATACTTTTTTTACAGTCAATTTGGTACCATTATTAGGCTCATCCATTACCTACCCCCTCCCTTTGGCCCCTCCTTGTTAAAGTATATGGGTCATTCATTCTGGAGTTAGACCACAGTTATGGGTAGGATAAATGCCTGCATATCATCACCTAACATGTGGCTCTGATATTCTTTCTGCCCCTTCACCCGCAAAATTTCCCTGAGCCATGTTGTGTTTATTTTTGGTCTGCTTCAGTGATGAAGTGTTGGGGGCCTCTGGGGCTCTGGTTCTCTGATTGGTAGAAATTGATTTTTCTCTGTGTTGATCTCCTTCACCCTTGTGCTGGTCCCTGGTCCACCAAGAAAACAGCACCCTTGCTTGTTTTGCCAATTGTTCTTAGTTTCAGCCAGGGCCCTTCTGAGGTATGCTGTGGTGGCTCTTTCCTTAGGATCTACATCTATCTATCTGAAAAAGAGAAGCACATTCTCCAATGGAGAGGGAGTTAGACCAGACAAATGAGATAACCCTTACTCTTTTATGAAGAATTTAATAGGTGTAGGCGCTCTTGTAGCCCACGATTTGTGATTGCTTGATAGTGGAGAGCAGGCTTATGTTTGGATATGGTACTGACTTGTTTCCCAGCTCCAGCTATGGGTCCGGTACCACTGAGGGGCTCAGTTAACCAAATCAAGAGCAGATGGTTTCCTACCATGGCTATGTGCCACTATTGCACTTGTGTGAGCATCACAACAGGTTCTTTGCTGCTAAGTAGGTTCGAGCATGAGTTGCTTCGACAGATATTGGTCATTTTACCCTAATAGCCCATACCACCTTCTGGTACTAGAGTGTGTCTGGGGACTGACTCCCTTCCATTTTATGTGTCAACTGCATGAGGTGTCTTCAGCAGTAGGGTCTTACCACTAACCTTTGATGGGTCATCAAGTACTCTGACAGAGAAATCTGTGTTTCTTTTAGGAAACCTTGTAAGTCTCTCTGATCAAAAGCTCATTGTGGGTGATAGCCACATGCTGGTACTGAAAGTTACAGGTCAGTGCCCAGTAAGTAAAGGAATAAAAAGATAACTAATATAAAAGAGATAGAGAAGAGAGAGGGAGAGAGAGAGAGAGAGAGAGAGAATAGAAGATTAAGGCCAGTCTTCATCATACCCTCTCCAATTTTGTTTTTTGTTTATTTATTTATTTGAGAGTGACAGACAGGGAGAGAAAGAGGCAGATAGATAGATAGAGAATGGGCATGCCAGGGCCTCTAGCCACTGCAAAAAAACTCCAGATGTGTGCGACCCCTGTGCATCTGGCTAAAGTGGGTCCTGTGGAA